>NW_019525450.1:2472066-2476804 GCF_002814215.2 Seriola lalandi dorsalis
AGCCCTCCAGCCCTCCCTACCCCTCCGAGCCAGACCAGACCAAACCAGTCTGCATCTAAACCACTCGAGGCGAGTGCTCTGGTGGGCTGCCATGTCCTCTGCACTCTGGAGACAAACAACCCCTTAGCTGTACTTAATGCATCCAACCAACAACATTTCAGGTGCACTCCATGAAATACTCCCCCAGTATTGCCTCTCTCTGGAGCCTGTGCTCTGTCGTTTTCTACCTGACTGATCACAAATAAAAAGCAATGTGACATCTGGCAGTCACTATAGCTGTCTGACACGAACTGCTGGATTTCATGCAATAGCGGGGACTGTATTTTATTCCAAAATATTGATACTGTGACAAGTGGTGCCAGAATCTGCTGCTTTGGATTTTAAACATGTTTGGTTTGCATCTTAGTCTTCATTCTCTCTCTCTTTTTTTTATCTTCTTTTATTGTTGCAGGGAATTGTAGGAATGTAATGGAATTCTGTAAAGCTTGTTTCTTTGTGCAGGCTTTCTTATGTTGTTATAGCACAGCTGACAGCTGACATGCTGCATATGGTAATACAAGCAGTCATGTAAAGGAGATGGCTTTGAAATGAATGGAAATTTAATGTCAGCGTACTGTTTTTTGGTTTTTTTGATATCTTGTTATTTATATGTAACTTTGGACTCTCAAGGAAACTCCTGGTAAAAGAAGAGCCTGGGATCCAACCTGAATGAAAAAAAAAGGGAGAGTTAAAACACAACTGGTCAGCATTCAGGGGACGGCAAAATATTAGTTCTACATCTGTGATCCTCCCAGTGGAGTTACTGACCTAATAACAAGCAAGAATGTCACAGAGGCATTTTGTCCTCTGTTGGGGAAAAAAAAAAAAAAAAAAGCATTTGTTCTTGATCTTTTCACCTGTTCTTTCCCAACATGCACAGGCACTCAGTCACTCAGATGCACACATTCACACTCTAATGGAGATGAAAACCCAGCAGCCACTGTAACACATGCACAGGTGTGAAAAAAGGAGGGACACAAATGTCCACAGAAACCTTTCCAAGGCAGTTTAACCTTTACAGCTTGCTAACTAGAGCCTGACCGATATACTGGCATGGCCGATATTGTATGGTATGTATTAGTATGTGAGTATATATGCTAATAAGTTACAAACTTAAGTATAGAAATGACAAAAAAAAACTTTTGTTAAAGGTCCCATACTGTATAAAGGTAGATGTCCATGTCTTGTTTGATTATAAAGCAGGTCTAGGTTCTATATTAATACTGTGAAAGTATCAAAACGCTCAGTCCACAGAGAAATGCACACAGCCTGTATTCAGAAACTGAGCCTTAAAACCAGCCGTCAAGACTTCAGTCACAGCTGTCAGCCATGCCTCAAGCCCCGCCCACCTGGACCCACCATCCAACCTTGCAGGATTTGGTTTCTTTGGTTGTTTACCTGAAATTTGATCCAAAATTCATCCAATCATTTAGCCAATCAGATGAGAGGCTCTATTCTTCAGTGTGTTGATGGTTTGAAAGTAAAAATCTTTCAGGTTCTAGAAAAAAAAAAAAAAAGAAAAGAAAAAAGTGTTTCGGTTGGATGGTCACAATTTTTCAATAACTACATTTAAAGTGACACTATGCGACTTTTAAAATAAGGAAAAATACATCCCTTCTCTTACAACTGAAAGTTTTAATTCATAAGCTATAAAACTCACCATTAATCAATTTAATATGCTCAGGAGCTTTGCTAATATGCTCTTGCTTGGTCTGGTATGACCAATAGCTTATGGTGACAAACTTTAGACAGAAATTGCTGCGTAACTTATATTACTGAGTCAGTTTCCTGACTTAATAACTCTTACTCTATAACAGGACGCTACTGGTACATGACATTTAACATTTATTAATATCAACTCTCGCCATAGCGGTTGATGTTAATCTAAATTGGTCTCACTTTAAAGGGTTTCAAGGATAGTTATGTAAAAAATATTCACTCATACATCAGTGTCTGATTTTTTAAAAAAACTCTTATTTATCAGCCTCAAAAATTGCTCCAGTGCTAATGCAGCGCAGTGAAATCTTTGTCTGACGTAAATAGATGTTTTGAAGCAGTACTTCAGTGAGTGTTGCACTTTCATGAAGAGGGGGACTCACAAGAGAAACAATCAAAAGAAGAAGAAGCAGAGACTGAGAGAACCTAAATATCGACCAGCTCCAATAACACTGGATCCTACATTCTCCAGCATGCAACAGGATTCAGTGTTTTGCTGTTGAATGAATCAACATGACCAGCGCTTGAGGTCTGATGCTGGAGGATGTTGTGGATTGCCACTGTGTTGTTGTGTCCTTGCTTGTTTTTTTTTCTCCATTTTTAATATTCAATTTAAGCTTAAAGACTATTACATCATAATAAAACAAGCCTGTGTTGCTAGTATGTGTCACTGATTAATAGTGCAGTTAAAATCTTATTGCACATTTAGTTTATAAACGCTGATTCGTCTTCGTTGGAGAGAATCATTTCACACTCATTATGTGGTGGAAAAGGAAATCACTGGGTAATGTATGAGCAATGATAGCCACGACGGCTAAAGAAACAAAAAGCATTGACACAGACGCTCAAAGGGAGAAGACGTTCCTGGCTGTACCGTTTGATTGACAGGTGATCTGTAACAAATGCAGTGCAAAATCATCAGGAATCATGAATGAAAGGAAGAAAACGAGAGTATCAATCTCACTGATTACAACTCCTACTTATCTTTTTTTATGCATGGAGCAGCTTCTGCTGTCACACTGATGCATCTCAGTTATCAAATTATGTTTGTTTTATATCGAGGCTGAATGTCTTTGGACGTGTGTTGCATCAGTCGTAAGAGAGCGACTCTGCTGTGAAATATTTGGCACAAACATCCTCTAACGTGACGTTTGACTGTTCGGCTGAGGTCAGTCCAATGCCGTTTCAAGGCTTGTGAAAAAAGCTAAAACGAGACGACACACACACACACACACACACACACACAGACACGCATTTGCAATCCTCCACATCACACTCAAGAAAACTGCGCACATATTACGCTCGGATATCATTTTTTATTTGCTTTTAATTCTTTTCACATCACGTTGTCAGTTTGAGTGACAGGTGGCAGAACATTTCAGGGTCTGTCTCCTCGCTTCCACGTGAGGCTGTCAGCGTTTGACTGGGATCCACTCAGTCTGCAGGAGAGAGGCTGCTCCCAGGTGGTTTGCTGCTGTCTGCCTGTCTTGAAAGTGCTCTGCGTCTGCAGGGCAAGAGAGAAAGAGAGGGAGGGATGGTGGAGGGGAGTTAGGAAGAGGGGAGGGGGGAGAGAGTCCTCATGGACCTCTCCCAGCCCAGCGTCTAGAGGATTTTACACCATTTCATCTCAAAAATGGAAATGTCACGGCTCGGTACATCTCCCCAACAATTGGAATCTGGGCCAGTGGTTTATTTATTTCATTTCTTACCATTCTTGTATAAGCAGCACTCTCCTTCATATAAATTGTTGTTGTTGTGACTTTGTCTTGGGCTTTTTTCTGCTGCTCTTCCTCTATTTCTCTTTTCACCCCCCCGCCGTATCCCTTCCTTCCTCCACCCCTCCTCTATCTCTCCTTTCTCTCATATAAATACTGCAGGGTTCCTGCCAACAGGTCTGCACTGATAGGGATGAGCGGTTCCACTGCGAGATGGTTACGAGACCCAGGGTTAGGAGGGAAGAGAGACAGGGTCAGCAGGGCGCCTGGTGACTGAGGGATGCCTGTGTGGGGAAGAGGGTCTGAGGGAAAAAAAAATGGATAGGGGGGATTGGATTAGGAAGAGCTTGAGACCCAGCTGGATGGAAAAGAGGAAAAAAAACAACTTTCTGTTAGTGAGAAAGAGGGGGAGAAGAGATTGTGTGGGGATGTAGGAGTGAGCCGGAGAGAGAGAGAGAGAGAGAGAGAGAGAGAGAGAGGAACAGGGACAGTTTGTCCTGGAGGTATGGAAACACTTGTACACGGTACACGTTGTAATTAGCTCACGTGAATCACTGTGGCCTTGTGTTTTGGGTGAGTAGGATGTTTATGAGAGTCACACATAATGGCTAATGAAATGTGTGAAACCAAAGATGACCCATAATGACAGATTCTTTTTTAGTCAGTTTTGTGTGGGCTCGTCCCAAGAATTGGCGCTGTGCGTGTTGCAACATGAAAGAGCGATTTCACAGCTTCAAATGGCATCGGAAAATTCTCTTTTATGTGCATTCCAATTTCATACCCGCTGCTGGAGTTTTTTTTTTTTTTGGAGTTTTATGTCTTGCCACTGTTTTTTTTTTTTTTTTTTTTTAAGACTGTACAAGACTCAAAAAGTCAGTGTGTCACAGGAATAGGGGCACAGAGAAACAGTTTGTCAAATGTTTCCTTTGAAAGCGGGTTTGAGTCACTCTGACACGAGCTGCTTTATTGACAAGAACCTAATAGTGACTGGTGGTTTCGAAAAGAAAAGAAAATCATTTTTTCCCTAAGGCTAGACAAGGTCACACATAACAGGCCGGTCACTGGTTCATTTCCATTACATCCATTATCCCCTCTCTCACCCGCCCCCACCCTCTGTTGTTTGAGCCCCTGTGTGACACAATGCTGTCCTAACTCATTAATGCAAAGCCTCTGGGAGCCATTGAGTGTTGACAGAGCCCAAACAGGGTTAACAACACCCCATCTCTTACCCTGACATAACATTTACTAATGGTCTTTTTTTCTGCAGC
>NW_019525450.1:2476824-2514746 GCF_002814215.2 Seriola lalandi dorsalis
CGCGGGGGGGAGGGGGCTTCTTGGGCCTTATCAGGCTTTAATGCCTCCTGCTGCTCATGTGAAGCCTGTAATTATTCCTCAGATGATAATATATTGATTTCCTGCTGGTTTTAATGTGCATTAATCTACAGGTTTCTCTTGATGGATAAGGTCCCGTTAGCCGCAACACCCGAAGGAGCTGCTAAAGACACTT
Organism: Seriola lalandi dorsalis; assembly: GCF_002814215.2. Classification (NCBI taxonomy): domain Eukaryota; kingdom Metazoa; phylum Chordata; class Actinopteri; order Carangiformes; family Carangidae; genus Seriola; species Seriola lalandi. Next base: position 2,477,018 of record NW_019525450.1, read on the forward strand.
TGGCGGTGCCGTCGCTCAACAGTTTTGGCTCAAATTTCTGGCTTGTCTCTTTGCAGATACTTCATCGATCGGCACACGGACCTGGAGAGGCAGTTCAACATCAATGTGGACGATGGGAAGATCACGCTCGCCAAACCGCTGGACCGGGAGACGGACATGTGGCACAACATCACAGTAACCGCCACAGAAGTCAGTAAGTAACCTCTGCCCGCATCTGCTTCTCCCCTGCTGCGCACAATCCTTCCTTATGAAATGTAATGCCCTATTTCCAAAGTCAGCGTCATGTCAAGGCTCTCATTTGCACGCAAGTTTTAAAATAACTGAGAACTGCAGGAGGTTCCTCTGAGCGACTCCAGTCAAAAGGAATCACTGACCTGCTCCACACAATCCTCTGTTCGACAGTATGGCGCTTTGTAAACCATCCCTCTTTAATCGCTTCAAGAGTATGGCACAAACAATTAGCATTTGAATCCACGGAGGCATTAAATACGTTAATTTGCTGAGTTTTGATTGAATTAAACAGCTCAGTAGTCAATTTGTGGCAATGCAAGAACATTAAGACGTATCAAATAAACAGTTTTAAAGACATGCTCCAGAGTGGATTGCTCCAATGCCAGCATCCATTACAGATTAAAGAACATCTGCGAACCGCAAAACTCACTGACTACGTAGAAAATCTTGCCGGCAGAGCTACAAACAGCTCAGACCATATGTAAGGCTTTATTTGCATACAGATTGTTTCAGGGGGGCTGTATGTTGTGATAAAGCTTAATGTACCCCTTAAGGCTATTGGAATAGAAATTTACACAGCTTGTAACTTTTTTTCCCCCCCCTGTCCTCTTCTGCTCTATCTCTATCCGTCTCTCTCTCTCTCTCTCTCTCTCTCTCTGTCTCGTTCTCTATCTGTCCCTTTCTTTCCTTAATCAAAGGAAACGCACATTAATTGTCAGAATAAATGAAAGCTCAAACACTGTCATAATGTTTTGGCCGTGCAGTACAGACAAATCCCACCACCATAGCAGCAGCCCCGTCGGAGGAATTGAGAGTGTCTCATTTGATAAGCTGGTTGCCTTGTGAAGTCTTGCACCCGTACATTTAAAGTGCGTTTTCATGCCTCTTGGCAAAGTAACTGTGGCTGGAGATAGTGGCATCTCCGAGAACACCTAATAGGAATTTGCCAAAATAAATATGGCAGTTTTGCTATTCTTCATGGGCAGGGAGGGGAAAGCAGTGTCTTCTCTGGCGTGAAGAGGAATAGATGTGTTCCCAGTTCTATCCCGATGCCATTTGCCACCCAAACGGAGACACGTTCTGCCGCCTCGCACCAGTTGACATCTGACTAATCAGATTCTATTCCCTGTCTGCTGCTGGGGGAAAGTCACTTTTGCAAGGAGGAGGGACTCTGTCTCTCGCTCTCCCTCTGCCCTAATCCATCTATGCTGTCTATCAGACTGTCAATTTCCTCTCTCCTCACTGCTTACCTCTTTCTCAACTCGTCTACCGGTCCGCTGGAGGCCTTGAATATCTGGGGCATCCTGTCCGCTGCTCCATTTGTTTGTTTTTTTTATAAAAAAAAAAAAGAAGATGACAATAAAATAAAGAAAAATAAGACAAATATTTGTAAAAGACAAACGTTTGTGACATTTTCATGCAAATAAAAATATATTTGTTTCCTCTTCTATAGTAATTGTTCAGTTTCATGATACCAGTTAATGTTAGACTGTGACATAAATGAAAAGTTAAATATATCTCATTTCATCACACTGAAGACTGAAGTTTTCCTGCCACAGCTCCACGAGGTTTAGTCAAGCAGCTGAAAAACGAAGCCAACAGAGAAGTGTTAAAAACCGCAGTCACTCCAATGTCCACTGGAGGCTGACTCCAAAAGCGAGTCAATCCCTACAGCCTCACGTGTTAAAATGTTCAATTTTACAGCAGAAATAAACATGTTTACATTCGAGTTTAAAAAACAGTTTTGGTCTCTTTAGCTAATGTTCCCCTTCTTGACAACTGTATGGGAGGTGAATTTTTATATAACTCACCCGTTTACTCAAAGTTTATGAAGAGTTAAAGTTCTGCATAATTGAGGGCGTGGCCGCTTTAAGTGCGTATACTTGCCACAAACCGTCACGCGCCGTCTGTGCTCCACGTCTTCGCCCATTTTTGGACTAGCTGGGAGTTTTGGTGGAGTCAGACACTGCAGCAGCTGAGCTTCAGAACCGCTCTTCAGAAACCTGTGGGTGACATCAAGGTGGCTACATCCATCTTCATTTACAGTCTATGAGTCAACCTGTGGCTTGTAGTAATTAACATTAACTTTACATAGATGCTGTCAAGGCGACATTCATGAGGTATCTACCTTTGCTGAGACTGTGTCTCTCTACAAATGCTCCTGTTACTCTCCATTTTAGGTCTTGCAGCCCTGCAGCTGGCTCAAGAGAATGCAAGGGAATCAAGACAAATGACATTTTCTTATAATTACCACAATGGCCACAGTTTAGCAAAGGTTACATAGTCTGACTTTAAAACTATGTATACGATGAAAAACAGCCTCACTCCTCAGGGAATCTTAGGTTTATGTCTAAAGCATCAAGACATTGCATTTGCTGTAATTGTAATTGCTGTAATAAATGAATCAATAAAAAATAACAAAACAAAACAAAACAAACAAAAAAAAAACAGGCCAAAGCGACATGGCCTTCTCGGGGCCACATAATAGATAATTGCTCTAAAAGTTGGCATTTGCTCCACAGATTAATAAATACAACGGTTTACGTGGACTCTCGAAAGGGACTGTCAATTACCCGCGATGAATAATTCCAATCAAAATCTAATCTAATTAAACTGCCTTTTATTGTCTTTTTAGACTTCAGTTACCAGTGACTCATTAATATGCATGTTTTAACCCTCATGTTTTAAACATTACAGTGTACAGGGGATTTTCAAAAGCACTTTGAATGAGATATTTTTTTTCTTTTCTGTTGCCTAGAATCCTGTTTTGCATCACTGATACCAGCTGAAACGTAGATTGATGTGGCTTATCATCTGTCCTCCCATCAGCTCAGGAAATGAAGGGAGAAATAAAGATTGAAAATAAAGGAAATTAAAACTAGGTCACAGAATGTACTTGGGATTTCATGCGTAACCTTGTTTCCCTTTTTTTCACCCTAGTTTTGTATTTTGCTCATTGACTTGTCATTTGTCTTCTATCTATCTATCTATCTATCTATCTATCTATCTATCTATCTATCTATCTATCTATCTATCTATCTATCCATCTATTAGGGAATCACAGTCAGATATCGAGGGCAATTGTGGCCATCAGAGTAATGGACATAAACGACAATGCCCCTGAGTTTGCTGCCGAATACGAGGCCTTTCTGTGTGAAAATGGAAAACCTGGACAGGTAAGGAAAGAGGTGGCTCATTCATCAAACAAGTGATCTATCACTTTCCTTCTCTCTCTCGCTTTCTTTCTCTTTCTTTCCTCCCCTCTAATGATTGGCCACAGTGAATTATAGCCTATTTATTTCACTGGGAAACTACGGAGGAGGTGGGAGTGCGGTCCTTTTCTCCCCTGCAACAGTTCTCCCTTGACACAGTGTCAGCAGAGCAAAGGGGAAATGAGAGCAGTCAGGATTGATCAGAGTGGATCATAATTCAAGACTGTCTTTCATGTCCTGCTCCAGATGGCACAATGCTTCCCCCAGCCAAAAATCCTGGACGAGTACTTAGCATTCTCCATCTCATCAATCGACCTCTTTCAGGGGACCTGTGTATGTACAATAGGGGGCTTTATTGAAAAGGGGAGAAAAAAAAAGAGGAAGTGAAAAAGGGAAACTGTCCTGCAGGGCCTGAATTCTAATTTCCAATCAATCATAAAGACGTACGGCACGATAAGACCTATGATGACAGATTAACAGATAGAGCCAGGAGCCTGAAAGTGTGCCAGACGAGACAGGACCTCATTGATAATAATCTCAAACTCTAGGAATGAATAGAGCGTATATTTCATCAGGTGTGATCCAGCCAGTATTACACTGAGGCAATCTCGGGTGGCAAAAAACAGGGTAATAAATAGGCTGCCACCTCTAATGGCTTTGAGCCCTCGTCTATATATCTTCTCATCTCTGTGTTTTCAACGCAGGTGATCCAGACCGTCAGCGCAGTGGACAAAGACGACCCGATCCAGGGCCACTACTTTGACTACCGCCTGGTCCCGGAGATGCTCAACAACCCCAATTTCACCATCAAAAACAACCAAGGTGAGAGAGAGAAAAAAGAAAAACACGGAGAGAAGCGACTCTTCTTGTGACAGAATGAGTGAAGTTTCTGTAAATTTCTCCAATGGCTTTCCAGTCTAATCTCTAACCCGCGGCATGTTAGCCGTTCTGGAGATGAAATCTGGTGGATCAGTGTAGCTCACAATTAGCAGATGTGAAATTGTCTGGACACCAGCTTCTTTTTTACTCCCCAGTGCGTTTTGAGGGAAACTAAATGAATGGGATCCAAATGGCTTTTCCTGGTAGTCTTGCGGCTCAATGTAGGATGACTTCCTAGGAGCTGTTGCAGTGTGGCAGATGGTGCTAAATTTATTTGCTAAATACTCTTGATTGGTTTATTTGCCGTCTTTCTCTCGTCTTTATTCCATTCCTCTTCTGCTGCAATCCCCTCCATGCCCGGCTCTGAACAGGCTGTGTTCATGATGACGTTGTGTAATGTTTTCAGCTTGGGGCAAAAAAATCTTCATATGGTACTATCCTTCTGTTTCGACAAGGAGCCCGCAGGCTAATTTACTGCAGCCTCTCTCTGATGGAGGAAAGAGTCCATAAAAATCGGGTCATCAAATGGACTTCCCGTCTTTTGACAAAAATAAAAACCTTTTTACTTTTCAAACAGGTACATTAGCAGGCGGGAAGAGATGAGATGCCAGTGTAATAATCACAGGCAATGGAAAAATAACCTCAGCTTAGTATAGACATACCCCGCCAGACACATTAAGCAATAATTAGAGGAAAAAAAATAAAAAATAAAAAATAAACGTCATATATGCAAAAAAAAAACCTTGTCAAAGTTGTAAGTCAAAAATGAAAGGCTTTTTTTAAACAGGCACAGATTTGCTGCATAATTCTGAGGCTTAAGTGCAGATCAACTTCAGAATACACGCAGGTTCCTGAACCCTGCCCCTTTGTTAAACAGAGATTTAATCATTTCTTAAGATGACGTGACAGATAAAACCCTGCTAGAAATGTTTCACTTGTATAGCACAGCAAAAAATAAATAAATAAAAAAGCCTGCATTGCTAAATAAATATGTTGTGGTTCAGCTCTATCTATATATTACATACCGCACCAACCACTTGTCTATTGCTAATTCCAAACAGAAGAAAGAAGCCAGTCGCGCCGCAACCCCCCCCCCCCCCCACCCCCCCAAACACTTCAGTGGCTGAATCGGCAGCTGTGGGAGACACTTCATTGAAGAGTGCCAGGCTCCCATGAGCCTCTGTGTGCTGCTTTTGTTTGCGATGATGAGTGTAATTGTAGGGATTGCACAGTGAAGAGGTTAGGGGTTGCCCACAGTGGAGAAAATGGCTGAGGTTCTGACCAAATGTATACAAGATATTGAGCACACTGACAAGTCTGCGTTGAGGTGGCGGGGCCGCAGCAGAGCGGAGTATCACATCCTTAGTAACTGAGACAACACACTGACCACCATGCCAGAAATAAACTTCTAATTAGTCTATTGCTAATTGATAAACTTCTCCAATCCACTTGTAGGCTACAACTGGTTTGGTTTTACCTGACATTACATTATTCACAGCACTTTGAGGGACTGAGAGACATGACATGAACAAAAATACGGGACAAATTGCGTCGCCTATTGATTCAATACAGGACGCAGTGTTTTATTTTCAAATGTGGGACGATCCCGTATTATACGGGACGGGTGGCAACCTTACTTGTGGCCACAGAAGCTGCTACTTAGTAAAAGCTAAATACACTAATTTTGAAGTCCAGCTGGAGTTCTGTTTTTTTCTTTTTTCTTTTACAACATATATGTCTGTAAGGGAGAAATAAATCTTTTTGCGTTTCTTGGTTTTGTGGCATCACCACCTTGCAGTGCACACACTGGTATCAGTGACTGGTTTACTAACTGCCAAAATTCTGGGGCCACACAACTCAAAAACTCACCTGCAAATGTCAACATCAGTCAGTTTCGATTTGAATTGGTGTAGTCTTTAGTCTGTAACACTGTCCTCATAACTTTCAAACTACATTTACTGGTGCAAGTTCGATTGTGATGGAAAAAATAAAGAGCTGTCAATCTAACCAGGGGGCCCCGGCGCACAGGTTGAGAACCACTGTGTTACGGTATGAGCATATATGTTTATTTTGTATGCATTCACGTGGACTACTTAACCACTCACCGCTTCATATTAGACTTACACAATAAAGCAGCACATATTAACATATCCATATAATCAGCAGAGAAGAGCAATCAGACTCAATTGTTCCTGTAGGAAAGAAGTGATACAAAGTGTCACCTGAACAATAGTCAGTATTTGCGTCTAGACGAAATCAGACCTTCTAACATTACCTCTTTTGCTTCTTCCAGTCCTTTGGTATTATGTTATTAAAAACCATTTAAGTCCCGCTGGTTTGACATTCATGAATGCACCGTGTGTAGCTGCTCACATAATCGTAAGAGACTTCAGAGAGTTCAGAAAGTTGCCAGACTGTAAGTGTCACTTCTGCTGTCACTACTGTCATTTGGAGCCTCCCACATATTAAGTTATTAATAGCTAAAAAATAAAATGAGCCACTGCTTTTCTTATGGTGATGATTAATATTTTAATGTACGCCGGGTTTTAATCAAATCAGATGAAACACTGTTAATATATAAAAGATAATAAAAAATAAAAAAAACAATCCTGTAACTCCAGTGAGTTCAATCTGTTTGAAGGTTATCTACGACGCTGTTTTCACTTTGATGTTTAGTTCTATTTTTACCATCAAAAGTTGCCAGGAAAATGAAACTGACCTGTATACCAGGACAAGCCCTGATGCTTTATTATAGTGTAGTAGATACTTAGTACACACTCGCTATGCACTGCAGAGTGATCCAAATGAAGTAGGACATGTCGGTGCTCACAAAGCAGAGCGCACCACTTTGTGGCAGCAGTGGTAAGAAAATAAATCTGAGCATATGTTCACATCAATTACAGATCGTGCAAAGCAAATAATTCCATCATGAAGCATTGCATCTTTTGATTAAGTTTGCTCTGTCAACGCAGATGTTTCAACATGGCTGTCTCTCTATAGCGTACAAGATCTACCCCCCACACCCTCCCACCCCTCTTGTCAGTGCACCCTCAAGCAGAGAGGCAAAGGTTAGACTATCAGAAATCTTGTACATTTTCCATAAGATCAGCAGGAGTATATTCTTATGGGAATGCAAGTGTTTGATAATGTGAGCAGGGGTAAGGAGAGCCAGCTAATGAGCAGGCAGCTTCACAGAAGTGTCATCAAAGAGCAGCTGGCACCTTTCTGGGTCGACATGTGCCATGTTCTAAGCCAGCGTCGCCTGCCGTGGTCCCTTCATTTCTTCAGCTTTCAAAGGGCACAGCAAACTGGGGCTCGCCTTCCTTCAGAATTCCCAAATTGGACTGTCGACCAAAAGGGAAGGTGGCTGAAACCCATCTACGGCGTTGGAATGTGAGAATGCTAAAAAGCCTATAGTGACGATTGATGTGAAATTAGTTTACCCTCATGCTGCACTGATATTCACACAATTTAATAATAGAACTTCAATCTGTCACCAGCATGAATAATAATGGCTTTTTCACACATTCTCCAAAAAAAAAAAAAAAAAAAAAAACTGTGATTTTGTACCCCTCTCTCTCCGACAGATAATTCAATCAGTGTTTTAGCCAAGCATGATACCTTCCGACGACAGAAACAGGAGATGTACTTCCTGCCAATCATTGTGACGGACAACGGGAACCCTCCGATGAGCAGCACCAACACCCTGACCATCCGGGTCTGTGGCTGCAGCAAAGACGGCATCGTCCAGTCCTGCAACGTGGAGGCCTACGTCTTACCCATCGGCCTCAGTATGGGAGCTCTCATTGCCATCCTGGCCTGCATCATCCTGCTGTTAGGTGAGGTGTTTTTTGTATTGAAATATTACCATGAAGTGGGTTAACAGATGATTTATCTGTTCTGATAGAAAATCCACTTGTCGAAGCTTGACCTAGACTTCTTCTTTCTATTTTTCTTTCTTTCTTTCTTTCTTTCTTTCCTCCTTGTTTTGACTTTCTTTCTGACAGTAATAGTAGTACTATTTGTTACGCTGAGAAGACACAAGAATGAACCTCTGATTATCAAGGATGACGAGGATGTGAGAGAGAATATCATCCGTTACGATGACGAAGGAGGCGGCGAGGAGGACACGGAGGCGTTCGACATCGCCACGCTGCAGAACCCAGACGGCATCAATGGTTACTTACCGCGCAAGGACATCAAGCCAGACCTGCAGTTCATGCCCCGGGCGGGCCAGCACTCAGGCCCCAATGGCGTGGACGTAGACGAATTCATCAACGTACGGCTCCACGAGGCAGACAATGATCCCACAGCGCCGCCTTATGACTCCATACAGATCTACGGATACGAGGGCCGTGGATCCATTGCCGGCTCCCTCAGCTCGCTGGAGACGGCGTCATCAGACTCGGACCAGAATTATGACTATCTCAGAGAGTGGGGCCCACGCTTCAGAAGACTTGGGGAGCTCTACTCTGTGGGCGAAAGCGACCGCGAGACCTGACCTTTGGTTTGTTAGAAAAAAAAAAAGACCTTTCAGATTTTTTTTTCTGTCCACATGTGTGTTAAAACGCTAGGGGGTTTGCTGGCTTTTAAAAACAGGTGTTTAAAAAGAAAAAAAAAACAGTTAATAAACAAGGGAGGCCACCTTTTTGTATTCTTCTTAGAGTGAGGTATAGCAGTCGTCATCCACTACGTCAAGCGCATTGTAATTGTTGAACCAAACAATGTCTTTATTAGGAGATCTATGATTCTTGTGGAGTGTAACTTAGATTCCGTCGTGGAGTGTCTAGCAGTATTTTGGGTGTTAGTCATTTGCTGTGACTGCCAGTAGCAGAAAAACCTTGGGTTTGCTGGTAGTTGCCCAATGGAAGGAAATAATGGATGTTGTTGGGTTGCCTGAAGCTTGAGCAGACACACATATACTCCATGCTCCATGGATAGCAAGCTGGACTACGGAAGCTGCAGAAGGACTTTTGTTTCATGTCTGCCAGCTGACCGGTGATCTGAAACAAAATGACGAAGAAAAAGCAATATATGGTCTACATTACAATGATGAATGTATGTATGATTTGAAAAAAAAGCAAAAAGATAAACCAGTATTGGCTTTAAGGTGAATTTGTTATCATTTGATATGTTCTCTGGTGGCCACATTTATAAACTATCTAAAGCCTGGAAAGGCTTGCTTTATACAACTCTTTGTATTTACATGCTACAGGTGTGGGTCGCAAGTGTTACTAGCCTATAAAACACTTAAGTGAAGACAAAAAAGACAAATGTAGAAACTCTGAGGCCTTCTTTTTACAGAAGCAACATTAAATACAATTGTAATCTACTGTTTTTTGACAAGAGACGTGTTGATTCTTCATTATTGTTCTGAGTTTTTGTATATCTGTTCTTAAATCATTTCTTTTCTGTGCTGACAATTTCAAGTGAGTGTGTTTAGATTATTTCACATTCAGCTGTTTTTTCAACCACACGATCACTATTTCATAAGAGCCAAATCTTTATCATGAATTTACTGCAGATGATGACATAGACTAGATGTAAGCAGGCAAACAAGAGCTCTAAGTTACTGTAACAACTACAGATGATCTAATTAATTGGAAACGCAGGAATGGGACTTTTCTGACACGATGCTAATTTTGTGTGAAATATGTCTCATGATATATCCTGGGGTACAGCCAGTGACCGTCTGAGCACAATAGTCCAATTGATACCTACGTGTAGTACGTGACTCCCTCCAATCTCATTTAGGAAAGATTGCATTAGCCCCAAGAAAAGTGAAAACACAAATCCAGACCATGTGCATATTGTGCTTACACTGTATGATATCAATAAAAAAGACTTGTACTGTACATAGAGTTACTGCTAACGTCATTAGCTTTCAATGAGGTGGTAGGTTTTGTCTCTGCACGTTAGCTCTTGCACATAACGAGAATCTCAATGGCACTACAGCTGCGTGCATACTCAGTTTGTACTGATACAGTATTATGGCAGTTCTCGGTAGACTAAACAATATATATGGAATAGTACTACATGCAGATCATATTTTCTACTGTGCTTTAATGCTTATAAATGTGTATGTTCAATTATTTACTCCCTGTACTGTAATCTAAGATACCCTGTATTGTTTCCTACTTTGTGAAATATATTTTTATAAATATTGCTGAATGGGTGTGGTTTTCTTATGCGCAACTGAGATATGATACAAAATCACAGATGGAATGTCACTGATGTTGAAGGAACACCTCACCAACTTCACACAAGGGTCAGTTTAGACGTCAAGAGGACACCATTCAGCTTGTGAAAATGGTTGTATGATGTCTTTTGAGGCTGTGGAAGTAGCTTTAGAAAATGACCCTGATGATGTCATAGTGATGTCAGGGTTGCAAATCTATAACAGAAAGGCTATGTTTAGAGTTTGAAAACACCAGGAAAAGAGAAAAAGAGGTGCTGTTGGTTGCATTATGGGAAATGTAGGATCCAGTGCTTTTGGAATTTGACCTACTATAGGAACAAAACTGGCTTTCGCTGCTTTCATTTTAACCACTCTTTTTTTTTTTTTTTTTTAATCGGTCACTCGCAAGTCCTCCAACTTTATGGAACTACAGTACTACTGTGAATTGCATAAGAGTACCCCCTCTAAAAAAACTACTAGCAATGTAATACATTTCTTTTGATGGCATTTTCGTTATGGCCATTTTCAAATGAAAAGCCTTGAAACATCACAGAATAATACCCAACAACAGAGCCTGAGAGCAGGAAGCACAACTGGACCCATCCTCACAACAGCAGGACGGCTCTGCTGAATCTCTTAAAGCGCTTTGGCAGGCATATGCGTCATAAAACAGTGTGATAAAGACAAAAGCAGCCCTGTAGCATTATTTTTCTCAGACTTAGTCACCTAGCATATTCTGGCCCTGCACTCCATGAATGCTATAGAAGTCAGTTTCCTGATGCTGTGGAAAGCAAAAAATGGACTTTTAACCCACTTGACTCAACATTCTATTATTACCGCTTTAGACTGAACCTGTACCCCAAAACAGCAAAAAGATAGAGGTAAAAACACATCAACAGGGATAAAAAAGGAATCTCTAATTCTTATCATTTTCCCCTTCCAGCAGCTTTTCTTTGGCTTGAAAATGTCTCTAATGTTGAAGGCAACCTTTCATCCCTTAAAGTTTCTGTTTTGCTTGCTCAGAAAATATACTGTCTTAAGGATGTGCTTTATCAGTTTGACATTATGAACATGACATTATGAAGTTGTGACAATTCAACTTTCAGAGGGATATAGCCGTCAGTGCTGTTCAAATAAATTGTAGGATTGGTCTCTGTTGCACTGACTGGAACAGCAGTAGTCTTTTAAAAGTGAATCAGAGGAAATCAAGGGTGACATCAACAAGCACTATAAATGTGGTGTATATTCTCATCTCTTTTTATGTCACCAGCCAAGACAGTATATAATTTAAAATATTATTTTCACGTATAATATAGTCTTATTAGATTGATGCAACCTAATCTGCTGAGTGTCATCACTAGTGTTTTAATCAAAGAGAGAAATAAAGCTTGGAGACCATTGTGTCTTAATCGTGATCTTAATTTATTTAAATCTCTCAGAAACTATATACACAGGGAGAAACAAGAAAAGCTGTCAATACATTAAATAGTCTGAGATGTAAATTGTGATGTTGTGTTAATAGTAATACTTGTCTGCCACTGTTACTTTTTTTTTAATGAGCAAAGATTAGATGTCATGCAATTTCCTATTTTCTTTCTTTATTCCTGTATTTCCTTTTTTTAAAATTCCTTTTTGAACATTGTCTCTTCTTTGTTAATCCTTAAAGATTAGACTTCGTTTGAATTTATCTGATATTGAGTTTTCTCACAAATAACAAAAGCTTTTGATCATATCAATTACTGACTGTGTCTCAGTTAACTCAAAGGCTCAAAATCAGTCTTCTATGCCTACATATAGAGTAGTACACACACACACATACACACACACACACACACACACACACTGGAGAGGGATAATATTCTTGTAACGAAAACAATATAGATAAGATTAAAGGAGCTATTTGTAAGTTTTGCTATTGCTACATAGCTACTGTTAGCATTAGCAGCTGTTTACATACCAGTCTTGCTAAAAGCTTTAGCCATGGTTGCATTTACAAGACATGAGGTTATAATTTGTCCTGTGACATGCTATTTCTTAAGGGCAGATTGAACGCTACACTGACTCGGTATCGGAAAGTCACGAGACAGTCCAGCTGTAACTGGTTAGCATACTAACTTCAGTAGAAGAAAAGAAGTGACAGATGAAGACTTGCCATTGCTTTCCACTTCTGGAGACAGCTCTTGATGAGTAAAGGAAAAAAGTTTGATGCTGAACTCTCAATGTTTCTTCTAGACTGGTAAGTAAACAGCTGTTAATGCTAGCTAAGTAGCAATAGCAAAACTTACAAATAGCTCCTTTAAACACATTTGATGTCTGAGATCAGAGATATGAGAAACCTCACAGTCCGATTCCACATTGCAACATACATCTACCTTTTCCAAATTTGCCAAAATGTGGTTGGTATTTCAGATTTGCCCTCTGGGATTGGAAGTGATGTTACACCTGAAAGCTGCTATCTTTATGCACCTGATCCATTAGTCAGCTATGGAACACATTTTACCCACCGATATCTCCCAGTAAATGATAGAACAAATTGTTTTCTGGAATGTGTAACCTCGGCAGGTCAGCAGACTCATTTGTAGTCAATCTTCATGCTCCCCCACTGCTGTGTATGGCTGCAGGTCTGACAGAGGTTGCCTAACTAAACAGTAAATCAAATTATCTTCTCACTTTTGTCACGTAATGGAAGTGTCCCTCGGGTGACAACCTTGCACTTGTTGTACCCTGCTGATATGTGCCAGATTTTATAAGGCAGGCCTGTGGCTCTGGCTCGCGTGGTGTAGAAACTGTAATTACTGTTGCCTGGCAGAGATGCCCTCAATTACAAACAAACTTTGGTGCATACAAATTAAGAAAGCTGCTTTCTCTTCTGGATTTTGAGATATAACCTAAATATCATGGTTTGACATGTCCCTCCTGATATTTTTTCTTCTTTTTTCATATTTACCATTGTACTGTTTTAATGGCTGGATTAACGCCTTTAGGGAGCCCTGAGCAAAAATGAGCAGTGGATTCCAACTGATCCCCCGTTCCCACCACTCTGTATTGCGTATGTATGTGGACCTCTTCAAGCCTATCAAGTACACTGCAGACTACACATGGTAGATTAATTATATTTTGCCTAAAGGTGGATTCTACCTGGCCCCAGGTTTGCTGTGCACCAATTACTTTCTGGCAATTTGATTAAACACTAATTCCTTTAGCAATGTGCACCAAGTAAGAACAGTATCAACACAAGTATTAAAGCTTGTAAAACTAGAGCGACCTTTACAAATAAGAGCCTCAAGTTTAGTTAATAAGGACTAATTTGAATTTTTCCCACTTACATCAAGTAGTAGTATCCAGTTCCACCTCCAGTTTTTAAATATTTTTTTTATTTATGGGCAGTGAATTTCATTCGTGTTGCTAAGAGTATGAGTCAATAAGCACTGTGTTGGTGTGTTTCTGAAGGGACTGTTACCAGGCAGATTTTTTAGCATCAGATAGGAGTCAAACCAGATACATATAATATAATCAAGCCAGTGAAATTACATTCCCTAAAAGAGGGAAATGCAGAGTAAGATTCTGGCAATTTGGGAAACAAAGGCTGTGTGGTTTAAAACTGAACACATACAGAAAATACATGAGTGACTGAAAGCTGAGAAAATATACAACAGAATGTGGTCAGTGTGGACTATATGAAGACAAAAAGTAGAGTATAAAAGCAAGCTACACAAAGCACAGCGCAACCATATGAAAAGAAAATGTATCAAAGAGCTGGCGAGTAAGACGTGTTCAAACCCAAAGCTTTAGTGGAAGACGCTGAATGATGCTCAGTGGTTGTGGTAAATACAATCAACATTATCCTCTTAAAAGTTATTCTTATTCTTCTAAGTGCTCCCAGTTTAAACATGCCATGTTTTCAGGTATCATTTTTTTAGTATCTCATTGCTGGACTTCTCAAAGCCTCAGCAAATAAAATTCAAATGATGAGCTACCACTACAAGTGAGTAGGACAGTATGCATATATTGTACTTTGTGTTGACTATCGATTTCAGGCCCATATCATTTTACTTTCAATTGTGAATACATGATGCATACTCCCAAACTTTGCGCTTATTAGATTAACAATACCCAAGTGAAGCATAGTGAATCTGAGGTCTTTTGGCCCCTCTTTGCAAAATCCAGCATTATTCATCCACTTCAGTCCACACAAAGGTTATTACAATGTACCTCAGTCTGGTGTTCTAGAATTTGGAAATGACTTTGAGTAATTAAACATATCTAATCTAATTCAAATCTCAGAAAGATTTTTTATTCATTAAAACTAGTTCATTAGCCTGTACAAACATATATGTGTTATTAAAAAAAGAAGCCCTGTGAAATTTCTCTTAGACAAATAGTTCTCTTACCTTTTTCCTCTCAATAACAAAGTCCCAGCAGAATTCACAAACAAACCCATTTCTTTATGATATGAATTTATTCCCTCATTATGATTGAACATATTCAGGCAGGATAACCTTAAGTGTAACTTTTTAATTAAGTTCCATCAAACAATGTTTACATGTCTAATTTAGTCCACTTTGATCTTCTGAGGTTGCTGCGAGAAATAGTCCACAACACGACTACAAAAGAAAATCAAAGTAAGCAGTGCGATCAGGTGCAGCTATATGTAGTTGTAAGTGGACCTGTCTAAACAAAAGATAATGAAAACCATCAAAGATTAAAGGCAGGCATGTCTCAAAGTTCGTTTCTGGAGTGGACAGTCAATTTTTTGGGGCCCATTAAATGTTCTGTACTGGAAAAGAATCACTTTAATGATCTAACCAATCTTGTGTTTTCACCATTGGTCACTGAACCGCCAAACCACGTAAACACCATATGGTCCCAGCTGCTGGTCTAATTCATTCTGCTAGCAGTTTTCAAAGTTTCGTTGACATGAAGGACTGTGTGGCCCAAGCTAATTGAGCAAACTTTGACACTCAGTTCAGCTAAACTTTTATTCTTTCACTCATGGCCTGTTCTCTACAGTTTCCTGTAATTAAAATGACCATAAAGTCATGTTTTAGTAATCTAGAAAGCAAACCAGCGACAGAAGAAATAAAAAAAAAAAAAAACAGACAACAAAAAGACAGTGTATCTGCATGCTGATTCTTTGTTCCAGCATCCTCAGCTGCTGAGCAGGTGGGACTGCAGGTGGGTGGAGGCCAGTAGGAACTTCATTGTCTTGACGTTGTAGTGGGTGTAAAGTTATTGTTCCAAACCAGCTTCAAAAGCCAGAAATCTGTGCACAAATCCAAGTAATTGTTAAATTATTGGTTTTGTATTACAACTATGTTCTTCCCCTGGAGAAACATCATTTTGCACCGAAGGGAAGAGAAAATCAATCTTATTATACCTGTAATGCAACACCTGTATGTTTTTGTGTTTGTGGTTTAAGCAAAGTAGAGGATAGCTGTTGTTTTGATTCATTGCTTGCTAACACGGTGGTCCTATTCATGCACCATGGAGTGTATAATTGACCCCCTCTTGCAATTAGCATTAATTAGCACCTCTGTTGGTGAATAGCACAGCCAGCAGAATTGCACCATAACTGTCCTGCAGTTTCTGCGGTGCACCGCTGTCTCCGCTTCAGCCAAATAACAGCTGGAATCTAAATCAGTTCCTGAGCCGGCCAGTCCCTTCACAGCTGCTCATGGGATGAAGGAAGCTCCACCCTGCTGGACTACAGAGCCAGTCTCATGAGCAGATGCATGGGACTGCATTTGGATTATCTTTGTTTGACACCTACACTGTTGGAAGTTATTACAGCTGATTACTTTACAGCAACATCATGGCATCATGGGTTTCCATTATTTATTTTCCTTTCAGTATAAACACCCTGAGTAGATGAGGTTTTATATTCTGATTATGTTTTTTTTTAGCTTTATAAGCTCTAATAAATAGGCTATACTATTTCAGCTCCCCTTCTCCTTTTTATCTCATTTCAGCTCAATCTTTTGGTTCTCCAGCCCCCAACTTTTCTGTTTGGGTTCACTCTCACTGCTCTCACAGCATGGTTCTCAGCCGCTGCAGGCAGCTTTTTTCAGCAAAAAAACCCCATTGTATGCTACTTACCCAGCACAGAACAACAGACAGACAGCTAGCAAGATGATCTGAATGAACGCCAATGAATGTTGCTCTGTATCTACTGGATGTGTGAAGAGGCGACTGTACGCTGGCAAGTTTGCCACATTAACATAAAAGGTGATGTGATTGTGTTTTGCTTTTCTTTGCATTTTCAGTTTGAAACATATGGTGAGAGGGAATTTTATGATGAATACTATTTCCCATGTCCTCCAACATAAATGACCATATTAGTAGTAATAGTAGTAGTAGTAATAGCGATTTCATCGTACTCTACAATACGACCCCTAGGTGGGAGTTAGGTGTACCAGTCCTTTGACATCATGGTTACAATAAAGTTAAGTTTTGGAATAGTCATGGTTTGGTAGGGTTTAGGAAGAAAATCGTAGTTTGGGTTCAAATAAGTGCTTCCTTAAACAGGCTATTTTTACGTTTTGTTATTGCTACATATCTAGCGTTAGCATTAACAGCTGACTTACCAGTCTATAAAATACGTTGCGGGTTCAGCATCAAACTTCATTCCTTTACTCACCAATAACTCTTGTCCAACTCACTGTAGCCTCCAATCTGCCCTGAAGATGTTGCGCTGCTCAGAGGTGTATTATAACTTTTTGTCTTGTAAACGCAAGACAACGATGGCTGAAGCTGTTGTCAGGTGAAAATCACCACCACCCACTCCCGGCAAGAAACCATGTTTTGAGGCAGAGAAAACTTACGAACAGCCTCTTTAAGGTTAGAGGACCTTCGCTGTCATGGTTACAATAATGAACACACAGCTCAGGTTGTGGACTCTGACAAAACGCAGGACTTTCACACAGGAGACTGATGTTCATCTCCCATGTGAAAGTCCTGTGTTTTGTCAGCCCACACATCCATCCTAACCTCCACACAACATTGACTTGTTTGTATTATGTCACCTGACTTTCTCTTTTGCTCCCGTCATAATTACGAGAGGTCGCCTGACAATAAAACGTAACTGTGGATAAGGCTTTTTTTTTTTTTTTTTTTTTTAAAGGAGGACATTCTACTACCTAGCAAAACCTAATTTCTTGGTTTCATCTGTAAACATATTTCTAATATTACATAGAACAACACCATAAAGGGACAAACTGTTATTACAATATTTTAATTTTACTTAAAAAAAATAACATCGTAATGAATCCGTAGTTTAAACCTTCAAAACATTTCTTCTAATCTTAAGTTGTGTTTCATTAACTGTGTCATTTTACCTCATATTGTAGCACAGTAGGAAATATATTAGTAGAAACTTAGTTTTGCAATGCTTTCCACAGCATGCAGAAGAAAGACAAGGTTAACTGGTGTGCTAATGTATTTAATATTACAATTACCACACACTAATGTTCAAAATCTATAAGCACTGGTTAATCAGTCTTCATTTTCAAACTGCTTTTATAGGCGTCAACTGATATTTTGCTTTCCATATTGTTTTATTTCTGTCATTCATCTAAGGAAGCTGAGACCAGGAGCCTTTGGTATCATAATAGGTCTTAATTAGATTTGAAAATGATAACCATGCCTCTTTATTGCTAACTGAGCGTTTAGGCTTTTACGATTGGCTTGCCAAACTCCTGCTTTCTAGTATGTGGTTTAAGGGAACAATATTTTGATGCATGATAAAGTATCAGTTTTAAATTTGTATATTGTTTGTAACACTTCACAATAAAGTGAAAAAAGTTTTAGAAAGAATGAGAAGACATGATACTCTTCCTGAGGGGAAGTGAAAAAAAAAAAACTGTAAGTACTGGTAAGGTAATCATGAAGTAATGACGCGTCCCCAGTACAACTCAGTATGCACCACTTTACTGGAGGGAACACAAAAAAGTAACTAATCTGTACATAATAAGGAAGTAATGATTAGTTATTGGACATGTGCCATTTAGCAACTGATTCAGAGGTAATGAGGAACGATTCACTAAGCTACTGGTCAGCATGTAGAGACACAGATATCTAGGAGCTAATCACTAGACACTGGTTCACTAGACACTGGTTCATTAACATAGTCTGTAGCAGTCTGTTCCTCAGTAACATATCATTTTAGTCTTCAGTTATTCCTAAAACCCTGTATAAGCAATATGGCATTGTTATATTGGCATCTAAAGTTTGAATAGATATTAGTTTTATGTGGAGGAACTTTGGTCAGGCCAATAGACTTAGACCCACATTTTCACTTCAGACTGTGATGTTTGTAGTGTCTGTTTGCACAAAGATCTTTGCCAGAAAAGCTATTTAGAAGTGCCTTTTGCTTTTAGTTTAACTTACTTATGTGACAGATGGATGCAGTTTGCTATGTGGGACAACAATTCTGGACTGAAGTTTAGACAAATCAAAGGGAAGCAAATCAAAAAATCTTTTCTGTATGGCAAATTATGTAACATGCTCTGCAATTAAACAAACACAACAATAAAAACTATTAAAGAGAGTCTGCACATGTACAAACACACACAAAGGATCATAATGGGTCTATTGTCCTTTATTTGTTTGTTTTTTTAGCCACAGTAGCAGAATGAATTGAAGGGGTGTGCCAAAAGTTAAGATTTGTTTAACTTTGATCCAAGCTGGGCTAATCTTTGTGTTTACAGCCAATTGCTGTATTGACCACTGCTTGAACTGAAAGATAAAGACTGTCCTCCTGTAAAAATCAAGCCCCTACATTGTCTTAGCCAGCAGCTTATTACGAGCCATAGTACAACCCAGGTGAAGTAGTATGAAGAGCAACAATATCCATGTTAGCAGCAGGTTGGGTCAACAAAACACTCTATTTTGTCACGGGAGACAGTAAAATGTATTAGTAGTAGTAGTAGTATGTCACCTATAGGTTTCTGAAGAGGAGTTTTGAAGCTCAGAGTGGGCTGCTTCACCGTGGCCATCTTGGCAGTGTCTGACTCTGCCACACTTACGGCTAATCCAAAAATGGGCGCAGAGGAGGGGCATGTGTTGTGCTGAGACTTTCGTGCATGCTGGTTTGTGGCAAGAATAAACTGACCCACCTGTCACTCAAGCGGCCACACCCTCAATTATGCATAACTTTAAACCTTAATAAAATGTAAACAGGTGAGTTATAAAGTATAGTTGTCATGAAAGGCAAAATTAGCCATAGAGACCAAAACCGTTTTTTGTACCAGGCTGTAAACATGTTTATTTCTGCTGGAAAGTTTGACATTTTAAAATGGGAGTGTATGTGGATTGACTCACTGTCGGCCTCAAGTGGTCATTTGACGAACTGTTGGCGAAGTGTTGGCTTCATTTTTCAGCCCGGGAGGTTGCCTCTTGATTGAAACCAATAGTCAGCCTTGTTTGTTTTATCCACTTCATATCCATTCCACAACATTAATGTTCATTATTATAACCATGACAACGAAGGTCCTTTAACCTAAACCATAAGCTTTTTCCTATATGTAACCAAGGGATTTCTGAAAAGGCAAACACTGCACCAACCAACACAACACTCACATTAAAAAACCTTTGTTTTATGGATGCAATGTGAACATGTCTTTAGTCTTTTTCCTTAATATTTTAACTCTTGTCTAAACATTCTGTTACATTAAAAAAGACTATGCTCTATCATAGTAAATCTTGTCAGATCTTTTATTTGGATATGTATACTAAATTCCAGAAACTATTTTCAGAGGATTTATGTATATATTGATGTTCCTTGCCTTGTAATCCTGTTGGTTTAAACCTAATATTCTCCCGCCCCAAATGTATTATTCATCCTGTGAGATGTTTTGATGTGGGAAATGAAAGAGTTGGCAGTCTTCTCTGTCCAAAGCCTCAGGTAAAAAAAGATGACTGCAACCACCTCCAGCTGGGCTCTGTTATAAACGATCAATACCATTAAATTCAAATCAAAATCAAAGTGTCTAAATCAAAATATTCTGTGCACACCTATGGGAAATACATAAATTGATCATCTCTATCTCTCTTTTTCACTCTTTGCACTGTACACACAACACACACACATGCACCAATATATATTCACCCCCTTAAATTATGTTTTATTTAAGTAATTAATTTTGTAACATCTCAGCTTTGCACAATGTGATTCACTGACGCTTACAGTTTCAAGAAGCACATCAACTCCAGGTTTTGAGCTCTTGTAGAGATGCCGTCTCTCTTGCCATCACCTTTGATCGTGATATGCATATTTCATGACCAATGTAATGTCAATGAGTCCTAGACTAATCCACCTCAGAGCCAGGGGGAGCACACCCAATGATAAGGGTGAGTGAACTCAAACAGACTGAGATAAATATTGTATTTTACGAGAAGGGGAGCGAAAGACGCAGCAGGGCTGTGGGACGGGGAGTCACCAGGAGGTGAGATAGCGGGAAAGATACCCAGAAAGAGAAGTATTTGGAAAGCGCAAGAACGGGGCAGACGTGGAGACAGAGAAATGGTGGGGAAAAAAAGGGAGAAGAGATGGGTTATTGCAGGCCAAATGTTGCTGTCCAGACACACTGATAGCTAGCTGAGATACACTTCTGACAGCACAGTATTCAGATCAACAGCAGCTTCTTTCAAACACTTTTATTGACTCATCCCAAAATCTGTGCATCATTAAAATCCATTAATGTCCTAAAACAACATGTGCATTGATGAAACAGATTGAAAGTTCAAAAATTTGATTTAAATCTTTCATAAACGCTTCATGTTTTAATCATCACAAAATATGTTCTCACCCCGAGATCATTTATTTTCCAATATGGCCATTGGGGGACAGATCTAAACGCACCCTGGTGAGCTGGCAAATGGCTGATACCTACCACGCAACTGAGCAGCGGAGCAGCGGGGAGCACAGGAACTGAGCCAGATAGACAACTCATTCATAGGAAGAGAGAAAGTAGGAGGCCTGCTAATTTGCCAGACGTATAGGTCCCCCCTCCCTTTCTTTCTCGCACTTGGTTTCTTTCTCTTCCTCCCACCCCTGTCATTCCCCCATCCTCTCTAATAGCAGGAGCTATTAGAGAGGATGGGGGAAAGGGGGGAAATGAGGAAGAAGAAAGAAAGAAAGAGCACTTCAGTTAGTCGTTCCCATTGAAATGCGTTTGATTCATGGAAGCTTTTGATGCAGATGATTTTTGCCTCAAACCGCCTTGTCCCAGCCCTCCACACAGGTTCTTTGGAAGTGATATGACACCGGATAAATGATTATGGGGTCCTTTACCCCCCCCCCCCCACCCCCCCAGCCCCTTTCTTTCCCTCTCTCTCTCAGGTAATACACACTCTAGATTCCGTTTCAACATGAGCAGTGTGCACTCACAGACCCTTTTCCCCAAGTAACCCTAGTCAGCCTTAACCGTGTACAGTGGTGTGTGTGTGTGTGAGAGAGAGAAAGAGGAGCATAAGAGAGGCAGACAAGCAGTGAGTAAACTACATGAATATTGCTTTTTTTTGGGAGCAACAGAGATGAAGGAAAGCAAAAGAAGAAAGAGGGAATGAGAGACAGAAAGAGAGAGAGAAATGATTTCCACTACACTGAAACCCTCCTCCCTTAACTGTGCATCAATCCCTGGCTATCTCTCAGCTGCAGATGGAAGTGAAGGGAACCAGATTCCACCTCAGTCTGAAATCTGAATAAAACATGCTCTCTGCTTTACAGTTCAAGGCTTCAATAAAGGCACACAGGTGCCTCCAAACTTCTAGGATTGGGGCCCCCACTCGTCAGACGCCAATTTGACATGCTGGTCATCGAGTATATAAGTATAAAGCACCTTTGGCTTAGTAAACTGTAACACATTCCTGTCTTCGCTCATAGCTTCTGAAAGCTGCATGTCCAGGTTTGCTGAAGTCTGGTTTAAAAAGTTTTATTGCATTCGAAAAATAATGGGACTAGAAGTAGAAATAATCTGATATTAAATGCGTGTGTATATATATATGTATGGTATTAAATGTAATAATGTAATAATTAACATGCTGCTGGCATACAGCTAATGCTGCCTGTTTCTGTGGCCTCATCCAGACAGCACTTGATTCACTATGACCATCACATGTGAATACAGTAGGTAGAGTCTCTAAGTATATGACTATTTTGGATCCAACACTTTACCTTATGGTTTCTCAATGAAAACAATAATAAAAGACGGTGTTTAATGACATTGTGAAGTAGTGTGGGATCATGGGAGTTAGTGTCTTCACCAACTTTACAGAAGTCTCTCCCCTGGATTCCTACAGTGCCAGTCATTCAGCAGGTTTTTACCAGCAGCTGAATTAACCACAGAGGTCTCCTCCTCGCCATAACAAACACACCAGGTGATTATAATCGTTAAAATCCCTGAATAAAGCAGTTTCACATTAAAAGTCAGTGTCTTGCCAACACTGTACAGCAAACACAGGACATCAAGGAAAGGTTGGGGGCTGAGACTGCTTTTTTTTCCTGAACCTTTTCTTCGATTGTTTTTGTGATAACTTATGAACCAGACATTCAGACTAAGGGATTAAAACTGTTAGAAACACAGAAAAAAGCAGTTTCACGTTAAAAAATAAGTGTTTCACTGTCGCTGTTCAGCAGGCACAAGACATCTCGCAGTGGCTGGGAACTGAGCTGCCTAATGTTTGCTCAGCTTCTTTCTCTGACAGCAAACGTCTGATGACAAAAATCCTTCATCCGATTAAAATACATAGATGAAAACGACCTAGATGTAAATAGTGTATCATAAAAATGTGACTTAAAACTGTATAAAAAAGTGAATTTTGATGCTTCTGACAGGAAATCGCAATGTCGACGCATAGGGAATACATCATTGACGACCAATTGAAACAGACCATTATGACTAAAATCAGAGATTTCTCTATGTTTGAAAATTGCTGGAAACATTTGGGATAATGTAAGTACACAACTCAAAATACATAAAACATGTAGGTCTAGTCATTTGTAGACCTTTTAATGTGGAAAAGTTACATATCATAACTCTACGTTATAATCTTTATAGTTTTAATTACATTGATACAATCTATCTTTTTTTGGTAATAATCATTGAGTGTCCAACCAAATACTGGATACATGTGGATTTCCTTTTCTAGCTCCTATGAGCTCATCTTCTGCTCAAACTGAAGTGAATCTGTGGATGAATGTGTTTCTGAAAGAAATTCTCATCTCTAATGGGACAAATAGAAAGTGAAAGGGAAATGTTTCGCATTCCCCTGACGCCAATAACATGTCATGAAGCTACAGATTTCATCTCAGTGGTTAGCGCTCCCTCTAATCAATGCATGTATCATTGCAACATCATCAGTGTGCTGCTAGCTTAAGAATCAACTTTAACTATTCCATCATGCATTAGTTAGGTGCAGTCTGAAGACTGCAGAAAAAAAAACCCAAAACAAATGAAAAGCTGCACAGGAAAATGAAAACTGATAAAAACAAAAGAAAAAACAAGTTTACAAATAAACTACTGTAAAATGTTGTGGACCTGCTTGACTTTCTTCTACTGCAGACACTGCATCGCTTTATTACTGCACCCCACAGTTACATTTCTCCACTTTGATACAGACAGACCACAACATAAAGAATAAGATGGCAGCCGACAAAACACCACATGGTGTGTGAGGAAATAAATACATTACATCTGAGGTAGAATAAACAATTAAATACCAATACAACAAAAGTACCAAGTTACTTTTTCTTTATTTTTAAACTCTAGTTATATCATTTACAGAACATCCACATAAAACTAGTTGATAGAAGTCCAGCATTTTATAAGCCAAACACAGAAAAATGTTGGAATCTATGTGGATTTCCTGTTCATCCATCAACTCTCTTTCATCACTTTACATTTATTCAGTTGAAAATGAAGTGAATCTGTGATTTGAGTGGGCAAAACATCTTAGTTTGTGCATTTTGAAAGAAATTCTCCTCTGTAATGGGCTGAATAGAAAGTGAAAGGGAAATGTGTAACACTCCCTCAACACCAAAAACATGACATGAATCTGTGTTAATTGCAGTTTGATTGCTTTTTTTTTTTTGCAGAAATCTGATGAATCGCATGATTTGTCCAAAGCCTGGGGGGGGGGGGGGCAAATTCAGCAAATGCTGAGTTCAGACAGAGTTAAAAGGCTTATATCTCTGTGATCATTGCACAAGGGTAAGTGACACATAAGAAAGCACAAAGAGTTTAGCTTCACATTTAAATTTTAATTGTGTTCTTCTAGGTCTAAATGGCACAGTGTCTCTAAATGCAGCTCTGGGAGTGTGTGGAGGCTGGAAGTACTAACTGATTACTTAGATGACTACAGAATGTGCCCTGAATTGGTGCGCCAGGCGGCAGAGCAGAACTGAAGTGAGCGTCCACTAATTGGCTAAGTATGCAAAGTGCTTTTGTCTTTTGCAACGTGCTGCTTTCTATACACACGACTTTGGAGCAGAATCAGTTTTCCTGTGGCAAAAAAATAAATAAAAATGCATCTTTGTGTGTAGGTGTGTGTTTCAAAGGTCTACGATGATTTTATGCCAAGACCTATTATTAGAACGAGCAATGTTTCTGATGAGGTTGTATCATTACCACTGGTGACCAAAGTTAAATGCATCACTCTCACTTTCTTCTCTTTCTAGGATATTATTGTGACTTAAGGCCTTAAGAAAATTATCAGGATGGGGATGTGAGACCCTCCCCAGAATTTCTCTAATATATTCTTGGCTTAGAAACTCCAACAACCCCTTAATATCTCAACTCCAATTATTATTAGCAATCAGCTATTATTAGATATTAGTAGCTTAAAGGTGCATTTCCATCCACTGGAGAATTAGTGCCACCAACTGTTTATCTCCATGAACCAAATCCTAGTATACTCACATACGTGCAGTTGATGGAAACATATTCATTTGTATTTTCTTTGGCCAATTTTCTCAAAATCCAGTTGGGATTTGCATAACATTTTGATGGAAATCTAGTTTGCGTCAGGAATGAGTAATTAGCCAATAAAAAAAGTTATTACCACTATCAGTGAATGAGCAAATGGGCCATAGACAGCAGCTTTCATTGCTACTGAGCAGCTTCAGCACCATAATATTCACTTCACTCATTAGCAGAACAGGTAGCATGGTGGTGAACATCCAGTATTATATTGTAGGGTATTTACAAGTAACATTCCCATACTTATGCTGCGATACAAAATAAAGTGACAGAGTCTGTTGGCTAGCATCAACAGCACTCTTAAGAGTTAAGGGTATGTGCAATCTTTACTATCTAGAAATATCCACAGCTAGTTTCTCAAAACCGACTGTTGTCCTCCTTATATGGCAAAGAGCAACAGCGTTTTTTGGATGTAAACACATACACAGTATACAATCATGGTCGAAAAATACTGGCACCTGTGAATTTAAAGTATCTTTAAATCTTCAGAAATAAATGTAAATGCTGGCATCCTTTTGAGGTATTCAATTAAAAAGAAAAAAACAAGACTCATCTTTAATTTTCAGTTTTCATGTGAACAGAATTAACCAGTGAATGATGGTTTACTGCATAGAATGGCTGAGAGCATCGGAAATGCTCAGGATGTGACGTTAAGAAGAAACTCAATGACAGAAGTCTGTGAAGGTTGGTGTGGATTGTGGAAAAAACACCGTACAAGACATCTAAAGAGCTTAAGGCTGACCTGGTGTCATCTGGAGTGGTGTTTTCAGCCTGAACCATACGCTGCACACTAAACCAAGTAGTGCTCCATGGGTGAAGACCATGGAGGACAACACAAAAGGCAAGACTAATGTTTGAAAAACATTCATATAAGTCACAGTTTCTGGGATATGGATTCTATGGACAGATGAAACCAAAGTAGTGGTAGCTCTTTGGGAATACAGCACATCTTTGTTTATAGGGAATGAAATGATGCCCATAAGGAAAAGAACATCTACCAAGAATTAAACATGTTGGAGGTTTTATCATGCTGTGAGGCTGCATTGCTGCTTCTGGTACTGGAGGCAATGAATGTGTCAAAAGAATGATGAAATCAGAAGACTACCAAGGCATTTTTAAAAAGAAATGTGTTACCCAGTGTCAGAAAACACGGTTTGAGGTGAAGGTCTTGGATGTTTCAGCAGGACAACAACCCGAAGCACAAGCCCATCAGCACAAAAGCGAAAAGATGGACTGTTTTAACCTTCCCAGCAATGAGTCCTGACCTAAATCCCATTGAAAACCTTTGGAAAGAGCGCTGGAATCTGCTGTTGCAAAAATTACTTCTGCAAACTTAAAAGAGCTTGAACACATAACAATGAAAGAGTGGCAGGCAGGTGCAAGAAGCTTCTAGATGGCTACAAGAAGCATTTAGCGGCTGGTATTGTTGACAAGGGTTCTCCAACCAAATATTAATGATAGCTGCATGAATCTTTCCTTATTTTAAGTGTAAAAAGCACTGCAAACCATAATAAAAAAAGAAAACTTAAAGAAAGTTGTACACATTTGTTTGGGTTGTGCTAGAGGTGATGTCTTTATCTGTTCATAAGTGCTCCTATTCTCTTGGGCAATATTCAAGGGCATTTTTTTCTGCTCCTTTTAAAATCAGCTCCAAAGCTCTTGCTGCACTAAATATCTGACTGGTCACATCCTTCTGTATGTTTTCAGTCACTACAATAAACTCAGAACAACCTTTCCTCACTCTGAGCTCAGAATAAAACAGTATTGCTCCCATTTAGTTCATACAAGCAACTGACAGCCACGCTTCTGAATCAGACACTCTGATTGGCTGTGACAGCACCCACTGGAGCAAATAGGAGTGTGCAATTCAGTGACGTAACTCTAGACATCACTAGCAAAGATGGCGGGTCAGAATCAATCAATAAACACACAGAGAGAAAGCCGCAATGCGCCAGACAAACGGTAAGACTACTCCAAATATTTTCTAACTTTTCATGTAAGTGTATTGTCCAAAGTCAGACTCACACAAACAAACAAGGGCTTTGTTAGAAATCACTGATTCTGTAGTTTAATGTGAACCATTACCAAGTTATCATGCTCTAAAGATAAGTTGTTGTTTTTTTGCTCTTTTTGTTCAGTAACCTTTGAAGTTTTATTAAAATAATCTTATTTACAAAATTGGCTCATTTGCATTTATTTCTGAATATATTCTGAATTATGTACTTGAAATGTAAGATATATGTATATATGTATATACATACAGTATATATATTCCTTACAGTAAAAAATAAAGTAAAACCAGGGGCAAGTAAAATATAAAAACCCTCCTAAAACAGACTCTCCAGCAAAATAAACAAAATCTATAACCCTAACCTTTTTCTCCCCTAATAAGTTTTCAGTTCACAGAAATTTAAATCTAATTAAAGGTAAAGAACGCTGGAGACACATTAACCCTGAATTATCCTTGTATGATCAATATGTCAAAGCTTTAATGATTGGTCCGTGCTAGTATATTAGCTTGATGCATTATAAATCCAATAGCTTTGTCTGCCGGCGTGTGTTTGCCCCGACATAAATGATGGCGACAATAGAGATCAAGCAGAGTATTTAGTCTTCATTTTCCACAGCATTGTTAAAAAAACAGTGATTATTAATATTCCTCTGTAAGCATGAATGTCTTCACGCTTCCTCTCTTTCTGTGTCCTCCTCTGCTGTCTCTAATTAAATGGGGTGAAACAGCCTTGTGTTTCACTTTTATGTGTTTCACTTTTGTCAGCAAGTTTCCCCACAATGCACCCATCTGAATTTCAAATGATGAATGAAAATCCTCCTCTTAGTGAAGTAATTCCATTAAAGTTCTATATTATGGAAATAAAGACAAAAACCTACAGTATGTAATTCAATTTTCTGCGTTTGGTTTCTCATAGGGAACACAGTGGATGAGACCATCTATCGAATTTACTAATATTTAAGTGCCTCGTCTTTCCTGAAAACCACATTACTCTGTGCATAAATGAAACATTTGCATTGAGCCATTCCTCTAAAATGCATTTCCTTTTTTCACTTTACTTAGCCTGCATGAATTAGATATTTGGAATTTATTTCCACAATAACCAAATCGCTGTCTCTACTCCGACCACATGTTCCGTCTCCTCAAAGTTAAAAGGCTGGTCAGATTTGATCAAGTCAAAGTCAAATTTTTTGGAGTTTCAAACTAACAAACAACCTCTCCATCACTCAGAAGACTGATAAAGCCCACAGTACAAGTTTGAATAATGTAAGACGTGAAAGGGGCCAGGGGTTATTTTCTTGCTCCTGGCATGTGTTTGGCTGTGGCAGCCTTAACAGGGATATGGATCCCAGCCTGGAGAAATGTCTCAGCCTTGCTGTGGGATCATTATTCCGATGGACAAAGCCTCAGTTATAAATAGGGTCATGAAGTTCTTGGGCGGCACACTCTTTGTTTTCAGACCATCCTTATTTGTCTTATTGATCTGATTTGTGTGACCACAGAGCTGCTGTTTGGAAGTACAAGTGAAAAGATGATTAGTGCTGCTTTTACTTCCACTCTGATTTGGAAAATTCTGTCTGTTATATACATGTATAGGCATAATTGGACTAATACATCATTAAGCTGCACTGATCAATATTTTTACCTTCTACCTATTTACTATTAGTAGTACATCATGAATTTCCCCTTGGGGATAAATAATGTATGTATCTATGTATGTATCTATCTATCTATACTGTATATTAGTAGTATATTGGTTATATTAGTAATCTGGAAGGTGTTGCTTGTTGTTATGAATGCACATAAAATTATCAGCCAGCTCTGCACGGCTCCACACAATGTTTAACTTCTTTAAGCTCATTGTTTTTGTTTTATGGCCCACAGCTTCTTTATTGTTTAGTTTAGTCTCCCTGCTCCCATCAACACAGTAGGCAGCTATTTTTGATGAAAAAGCTCTGATAAACCCATGGTACCCTTCCTGCACTTGATCAAACAGAATCCAGACAAAGTTAGCAGCCCGCTGGTGAACATATAGTGGATCAACTAACAGCTAAATATGCAGTATTTTTCACTGGAGTGCGTGGACTCCAAAGCAGAGCTACATGCGGAGAGAGATGTAGGATTTACATCCTTTAAGTGATCAGAAACAGACTCTATATTAATGCTGTTGTTTTTCCATGTCTGCAAAATGTGTAAATCAGCAGTAGTTTGCCAACGCCCTCACCTTAGCAACTTAATACAGTGATATATTGTCAAAGTTTTGTTTTCAGCTTGTTCTGCTGCCACAAGTAGCCAAAACTATTGTGGTAAACTACCATGATTTTGAGCTGCACTGCTGCCCTGTTGAATTTTCTTTGAACTGAGTTTTCAGTGTGTATCCTTGAGGCCAAACAAAATGTTCTTCCTTGGTATACATTCGTAAAGCATAACTTATCTATATTTAAGATTGTGAACTGTTTCCAGTCGTGTTAGCTTGCAATTTTCTTCTTCACTGCCTTTGTGGGTGTCTTGCTACATATGATCATAAATTACCGCCACCAATTGTAGATTATCAGTATAGAGTGAAACTTGAGGCAGGAATGAGTATGTGCATCCTGCTTCAAGTCATATTCTACTTATTTAGAGGTGAAACAAAAGGCGATCAATACTCTGCCAACTGTCCTCTGTAAATTTCCATTTGATCTTGAATAGCTGCTTATTGGTTCAGTTTCGACCTGTACTCACCATATTGGTTGGGCCATGCAAATGTATGATGTAAAGGATGATGAGTACATTTCCAGAACTGCAATTTCCCTGTAAAGACAAGAAAAGAAATGTGTGTCACAATCTAATGGGTCAGTCAGTTGTTTGCCATCAGGTCAAGCGAGGCAAGCAGTACTTTCCCAGTTAAAGCTAAAAACATCAGGACATCAGTTACAATGATACCGAGGTAGAAGCAATATCTCTCCCTACATCTCAGAACAGCGTACTGTCCCATTAAGCATCTGATATTTTCTGTTTGCAAATGATACGCTGGTAACAAGTGGCAGCGAGTCCGCATAGCTCGTAGTTTTTGCAATATATTTGTAAATATTAGTATATTTTTTTGTCGATCGATGTTTTTTATTCTGCATCGTTGTTTCGTCTGACGATGGGGAAAATAATGTACACAAAGGAAGAACTCCTGCTTTTAAAGTTTACTAGATATGGAGTTAAACATCCCATACCGGCTGAGCTGAAGAAGCCATTACGTGGATGCAGAGCTGGGGTTAAACTAAAGGCTAGGAGATGGAGATATAAGCCTTTTCTACCATCGACCCTCATGGGAAATGTCAACTCCCTGGCTGAAAAGTGTGATGAACTGGAGGCACTTTGAAGAACCAGCGAGCATATCCTGAGTGTAGTCTCATGTGTTTCACGGAGACCTGGTTAAATGACAACACTTGCGACCATTGTATGGATTTATCCGGCTTCACTGCAGTACGAGCGGAAAGAGGCGCCAGAGCAAGTGGATAGAATAAATGTGGAGGACTGGTTCTGCTTGTGAACAATAGATGGTGCAAACCCGGTCACATCACAGTCAAGGAGAAGATCCGCTGTCGGTATATTGAACTGTTGGCAGTTGGTCTTAGACCGTACTATGTACTGAGGGAGTTCTCACACATCATCGCCATTGTTGTTTACATTCAACCACGAAGAGAGCCTGCAGTCGCGTGTGACGTCATTCACGAGACTGCTGCGAGAGTACAGACCCAGCACCCTGATGCATGAATTGCAATCAGGGGATTTTAACCATGTTACTCTCACCTCTCACCTGACTGGCTTCACTCAATATGTGGACTGTCCCACAAGGGGAAATAAGACCCTGCATTTGTTGTATGCCAATGTCAGGGAGGCCTACACTGCTTCAGCTCTACCACCACTTGGCAGATCAGATCATAATCTGTTTTTTCTTCAGCCTTCCTGCAAGCCCTGTGTACTGAGGCAGGCTGCAACCACCCGCTCATTCAGGAACTGGACCCCGGAGGCCAGTCAGTCTCTAAAAGACTGTTTTGAGTGCACAGATTGGAATGTCCTGTTGGAGTCACAGGAAAATGGTAAAAGCAAAGGACCCTGACCTTGATATAATGGTTGAATGTACCACGTACTACATTAACTTCTGTATGGACACTGTAATACCAGCAAGGACTGTACACTGCTTTCCAAACAAGAAACCCTGGATCACCAGTAACATCAAGACTCTCTTCAAGCAGAAAAAGGAGGCCTTCAGGGATGGAAACAGGGAGAAGCTCGGGTGTGTGTAACATGAGCTGAAGAGGAGATTAAAGCAGGTGAAGGAGGACTACAAAGGGAAAGTAGAGAAGAAGCTGCAGCACAACAATACCAGAGAGGTGTGGAACGGGATGAGGACCATCACTGGCTATAAGGACAAGAACAGCAAGGCAACATCAGATGATTTGGACAAGACCAATGAGTTCAACCTGTTCTACAGCAGGTTCGACACAGCCTCACCTGTTCTCTCTCCCACTGCTTCAGCTGCAGCTTCTCCTACAGCATGTCCTTCACAACCTGACACTGCAGCTGCAACTCCCTCCACACTGAGGTCAAGTCTCCTGTCCTTTGAGGAGGTAAGGGCAGAGCTCAAGAGGCTACGTCCTGGAAAGGCAACAGGCCTGGATGGTGTGTGTCCAAGGCTGTTATAGGACTGTGCAGCCCAGCTGTCTGAGCCTCTCCAGAGGATCTTCAACTTAAGCCTTCAAACAGGGAGGGTCCCGGTCCAATGGAAAACTTCATGTCTTGTCCCCTAAAGTAGGACGACCAGCTGAGATAAATGACTACAGACCAGTGGCCCTCACATCACACATCATGAAGACCCTGGAGCGGCTGCTTCTCCACCTTCTGAGGCCACAGGTTGAACATGCACTAGACCCCCTACAGTTCCCCTACAAAGAACACATTGGAGTTTATGATGCCATCCTTTACATGCTCCACCGACCCATTCTTATTTGGATGAGCCAGGTGGTTACATGAGGATTATGTTTTTTGATTTCTCAAGTGCATTTAACACCATCCAACCCCCCATCCTTAAAGACAAGCTGGAAGGGATGGGGGTGGATCCCTGCTTCACGTTCTGGATTGTGGATTACCTGACAAGACGACCACAGTACATCACGCTGGGTAAGTGTGTCTCAGGGACAGTGATGAGCAGCACTGGGGCTCCACAAGGGATTGTTCTGGCTCTGTTCCTATTCACCTGGTATGTTGCAGACTTTAAATACAACTCTGAGTCATGCCACATCCAGAAATACTCCAATGACACAGCTATTGTGGCGAGTATCAGGAACGGGCAAGAAGAGGAGTACAGGGATCTGACGATGGCCTTAAGTGAATAGAGCGACAAGAACTGACTCCTTCTGAACACCTCCAAGACCAAGGAGATGGTCATCGACTTTAAGAGGTCTAGGCCCATCCTTCAGCCAGTCAACATTCGAGGGAAGGACATCGAGTTGGTGAACACTTATAAATACATACACACAGATGCCACATGAGCCGGCTCTTTTTCCTCAGGAGGCTCAGGTCCTTTGATGTCTGCAGTGAAATGCTACACATGTTTTATCAGTCAGTGGTGGCCGATGTACTTTCTCATGCTGCAGTCTGCTGAGGCAGCAGCATGTCCGACATGAACACAAAGAGACTGGACAAGCTGGTGAAAAAAGCTGGGTCTGGACTCACTCAGGAATGTTGTGGAGAAGATGGTGCAATGTAAGATGGAGGCCATCTTACATTGCACCATCCTCTCCACAACATTCTGGCAGGACAGAGAAGCAACTATAGCTGCAGCAAACGTCTCATCTCACTGCGCTGCAGAACAGAGAGGTTCAGGAGATCCTTTGTTCCCACTGCCATCAGGCTATACAACACCTCAGCCAAAGGAAGTGGACTAATCTAATTATTATTGTTTATTTATTAACTGTTTTTATTATTATTATTATTATTATTATTATTTTCAACAATGACACACAAGACACATGAATTTCCCCTAGGGGACAAATAAACTATTTATCTTGTAATTTGCGGCACTTGTGGCTGCAGCAGGCTATTGTGTCTGGAAGCTAGCTTGACCTCCAGCTGTTGCATCTATATTTTCAGTCTTTTTATTTGGCGTGGTCTGAGTCCTGTTGACAAATCCTGCCGTCTGTCAAGCACAGAGGGAAGCAGCGTTTTTGGGATGTTTGCGCATTGAGGATAATCCTCTGATTTTTGACGTATGACTAGCCACAATTAGCTACAGACGAGTGTGCTTGTTAAACTGCCCTTGACTCAGCTTCCACTATTCTGAGATCAGTTATGATATTGCACACATTATTATAGACATGCATTTGGAAACTGTAGTTGCGCATTAGAAAATGACCTAAACAGTCTTTTCTTCCTGAGCCTTAAGAGGCAGAAGCAGCAAGTAAACAAGCGAATCATACTGTGATTTATCATCTCAAATCTGTATAAGCTGTCTAACTAATCACTTTTGGTCAACATGTGTAATGACGAGGAGTTATGGTGTATTGTGGAGCAGCTTTTATTAATGCAAGACAAGGTTTCAGACATTTTTATTCAATTTACATATTTATAGCTATGTAACATCATACCCAAGTCCTTTAATTCTGTTCTGCTTTATTATATTAAGTCAGTTATCACACTAATATCTTTTCTTTACTATCAAGGTGTAGGGTTCTCTGTGCAAGAGCTGCAGTAATTTTGACAAAGCATAGACAGCGCATTATGGCAGGAAAATAGAGGACTCTGTATTGTTACTGGAGTGTCATTGTCAGGCTATTATAATCATTATTATTATTTTTCTCTATACTGCACAGCTGAAGTGTTTACAGTTCAGTGGGTCTTCTCCTCCTTCTTTTTCTGTAGCTTCTTTTTGGGCCACTGATGTCAGTAAATTACGAGTGTAATCCTGCTTACCTCCCTAGTTGCTCTGTGATTCTGTTGTACATCAACAGATACCAATGTGACTAGAGAAAAAAAAAGCTGGGGTTCATAATGTTTATAATGCAGTCACTGACAGCTTTATTTCTTACATTCAATTAATTGATTCCTGGAGGGGAAAGATGCCTTTAACTGACAGAAGGGATTCATTGGGAAAAATATGTTAGAAGCCTTTCACAGCACACATTTAATGTGGTTTCAGAGTGCACCAGGATCAATGACTTGATCCTCAAACAAAAACTTGGTGGTATTTGTGAAGAATTAACTTATTCTAGCCTTTCACCAGTGTGTATGAGAGTAGGTTAATTTCTGCTGCACTGCATGGTCTCAGCGAGGGCTGAAATCACAGATGTGCTCTACAGGGCTCCACATTGTTACACCAGCGTCAGCAACTTTCCGTACCACCTAGCATATGTGAAAACTCAGCCTGGAAAGCATCCATGAGGAAGAGAGCAAAGGAAGCTTTGCTGACCCCAGACAAAATCAAATGGAGGGAGGTGAGGGATGAAGAGAGGGATGGAGGATGGAGATGCTGTGCGTGTGTTCGTGCGCATGCATGTTTGTGTGTATGTGTGCGTGCATATGTGTGTTTGGGTGTGTGTTTATGTGTGGAGGGGGTGGAGGCTTCCATTTTCATTTTAAAATGTGGCTGTAAAACTTTAATGATTCCCTGTCTATTGACAAAACGACCACGTTACTGTCGACTACTTATCCACTTTCCACATATCACATAGTCTCAGGGTTGCATAGCGTGCAGAAGTACAGTGAAAGACATTATATAATTATATAACCCCATAAGGCTTTATGGCACAATTAAAAAACAAAGTGTTTTCTTTCCAACATTGTCTGTAAAAATGATATGAGAGAAAAAATGAATGTCTGAATGACATTATAAATAAATTAAAGCAGGGATGATGGTTCTTGTATTCATCATATATACATAAAATAGGGATGTAAAATATCCATAAAAACTCTACTAGGTCTCCTAAATGTCTTGCAAGTTGTCTCCTAAACAGCTAAATGCACTTGGAGCAGCTGACCCAAAAATAAAGAGCTCCTCAACACAGCAAGAGTTCTGTCTTTTTTTGTCAAATGAAACCCATCTCCAAATTTGGTGATTTTGCATTTTTCAAATAAACCCTGAGAACTTGGTGTTCCTTTTTTTGATTGATGTAATGCTACATTTAAAATAAAGCTAAATAAACCACTAAAAAAACACTGGATTAGCTGATGCAATGCATTGTCACAGAGCCGAAAACAGAGCCGTGCTTCCAGCTCACGAAAAGCTGACTTTATGGAGATACATGGTTTTCACAACATGGTGACCATATGTTCTTTTCTCAGCTCCAGTAGGTAGTCAGCCTCTGTGTAGTGTTGTATACAACTATGTACAATGTAATTCACTGATATTATCATGTCAATATGCCATCACAAATAAAATACATTTATATTTTACATTCGTGTAGTCCTACATAACTTGAGAAGAATTTTGTTTGAACTCATTTCACTTCACAGATAGCCACCTAAGTTGTCATTAGGCTTGTGCTCAGCATTCATTAAAGACTGTGACCTCATATAATTTCTGCTCTGCCCACCTTCAACCTGAGCAGAGGCCCAAACATTCAGAACTGAAAACACATGCCTGTGTATGCAGGGAATCTTTATTTTATTTATAGTCTGGTATCACAAAGAGTGACGTTTACCTGACAGCCATCAAGCTTTTCTGAATTACAACACTAGATTTTTAAAGGGATAGTTGACATCTTGGGAAATACACGCATTTACTTTACTGCCAAACATTAGATGAGACGATTGACACCACTCTCATGTCAAGAGCCCATCGGTCATTTGGCAGGAAGTTATTATGACCCACAGTTATGTTTTTTTATTAGGTGACATCTAGTGGCCGTAATAATTATGACCTGAGCAAAGGGAAAAGTGCGATGACGTAGTATAAAGAGACAAAGTCCATGTTAGGAGCAGGTTGTGGTGGATGGATGGATGGATGAACAAAACACAGGAATATCAGACAGGGCAGTGTTTGATTCCCACGTGAAAGTAGCTGTTAATGTTATTTCTGTTATCCATGACCGTTTGACACAGTTAACCATGTTGTTATTATTGTAACCACGACAACACATATCATCTAATGTTGAGGAAGTACTTATTTTAACCCAAATCACACTCTTTACTTTAATCTAACCAAGCCATTACCCTTATTACAGTAACCATGGTGACAAAGATAGGTAGGCCATTGTTGGTACAGTCTTCATGTTTATTAATGTAACCATGACAAGTTCACTCCTATGGGTCAAAGCAGAGGGTTGAAAGTTGATACGACCTACATGGTTGTTCAGGTTGGAGGACTGGTTGCTCCTGTCTGTCTGTTTAATATGAAGCAGTCGGTTATCTTAGCTTAGCATAAAGAGTGGAAACTATCCTGGCTCTGTCCAAAAGTAACGTCTGCCCACCAGCACCTGTAAAACTCACTAATTAATGGATTAAACAAACAAGTGTGTAGTTAGTGTGTTAATTAGTCAGATGTAGAGATTAAGATAGTGGCACAGATTCAAGGCCTTTTTGATACCATACGATCAGGCACCAGTTTGAAATAAAAGTTGTTTTCTATTGGATAAAGGTTGTCGGTGGATGGATATGCATTTATGATACAACCTCTTAGCACTCCATCCTTTGCTGCTGACAGTTTGATCATTTTATGACCAGCAGTACTGTTGCAGTGCAGCCATACAGTAGTCTAGTAGACAGTTTGAACAGAGCGAATTGTGACTTGTTATGACAAGAAAAGCACAGGAGTGACTAATATTAAATATGACTCCCTTACATTCAGGTGTCCTAACAAGTCAGTTGCACTGGATGCATAACAACAATTCAAAATGTCCATTGTGTTCAGCACCCAAATGTTCCTTCTTTTCTTTCCTATAATGCAGTCAACGTACAGTTACCTTAATAATATACCCTACAGTCTTGCCACCTCCGTGTTGTGGTGACCAGTCTACAGGAGCTTGTTCCTTCAATATGAAGAACCTATCATCATTTCCACCTGTCAGAATGAATGTAGCAGCAAGATCAAGCAGCTCCAGCAATTAGAGGTAAAGTAACAGCAGAGAAACACCTGCAACCGCATAATACCAGCCTATATTAGCATTGACTTATGCTTGCTCTGCCTACCACTGAAACCTTCCCACTGTGATCAAATGTGGCTTTTAAGATTACTTTCTGCCCCCCCAAAAACCCATCCACCCTCACCCCC
>NW_019525450.1:2514786-2575681 GCF_002814215.2 Seriola lalandi dorsalis
CACCCCTCCCCTTGCATTAAAAGAGAAATGTGTCTCACCAGTCACAACCTCAGATATTTGCCCTTAAGCAGCCAATCAGAATCTTTTCATTTTCATTCCCACGACTGGACTCTGGGAAGGAAATTGTCTTTTCCCTAATGATCCTGCAAAATGAACCAGAGCATTGAAGTTTAACACAGATTGTGATAGAAATAAAAAGGAGGAAACTAATAAAAGTGTACACAGACACAGAAGCGCAAGTTCATTTGTTTGCATCTTCGCTAACACTTCATGTGTCTCAGAGGGAGTCTGCCCCTCATGCTGCATCTGCATGTATGTTTGTGAGTGTTTCTTCACCAGTGTGTGTGTGTGTGTGTGTGTGTGTGCTGCTTTCTGTGTATATGAATATGAGGGAGCAGTGGGGAGACTGGCTGACCTTTCAGGGGACCTCCCTCACTGAAGCTGTCCTGTAGTGGTATTTACATTACCATTTCAATACACTGCCAGGCCCGACTGGCAATAAAATATTCAGCTGACCTTTAAGGCAAAAAAGAGAGACTGTCATTTCATTTAACCTTAAGACTGTACAGTGTAAGTGTGAGCTGTGTCTCTGTGTGCCCCTCATTACCGGCCACACTGACAGAGTGGTCTCTTTAACTGAGAGCAGGCCTGTGGCAAAGGTACTAACCTACTGTTCCCACTGAGAGCCATTTATTCCATCCCCGCCTTTGAACATTCGGCCGCTGAATTGAAGACTCAACCTCATGTCTTATTGTCATTCATCTCAACACTTGTCTTTTAAGTATGCATGAGATTTATATACATGTAGAGCACAAGCAGCACTTGTATAAACTCCACTGACCTTTACAGAGTGAAGTGTTTTCTTTGGTGCAGCCTTCAGGTTGCACGTACTCTTGCAGTTACTTTTATTTTTTTATTTGTCCTTATCCACATGTCATCTCACTTAATGTGAGAGTGATATACTCAAACTCAACACTTTCAGAAAAATAAAATACACTGGCTGTTGGTTAAAATGAGCAGCGAGAGTCAACGTGAATGCAAAACATTAACACAGAATCCGCATTCAAGACATCACATTCAGCTGTTTGATTGACAGGTGATCTTTGGGAAGTGCAGTGCTTAAAAAAACAGTGCAATGATGGTCAGTTAAGTCTTAACAAGAGAGACACAGGAGCAGAAGCTGTAATGATGGAGATACAGGATAGTGGTTTGTCCCTGGGCCAGGCTGACGAAGAGTACAAAGACATAATAAACTGAAGTCAATAACAAAGAAACTAAATATCAACAGGAAAAAGTGAGCAAGAAATTGTAAAGGCAGAGTTCTTGAAATTGTATTCACGTGTTGTTTTTGTACTATTTTGTTACTAAATAATTCCCCACAAAAATACAGCACTTAACAGGCCAGACAATGTATGATTAATGTGTGTTTCCATCCACTATTCCACTACTTGGGCGCAAACTGTATCAGCTGTTTGGGTCAGGCAGAGCTAAGCGTAGATACAAGTGTGTTAGGAATTTGGTGGTACAACTGCAAAAAAATTTGCAAAAGGAAAGGGGCCATTTGATGGCAAAATAAAGCGATGAAAATACATAACATGTACTTCAAATTATGTTGTTTTTTTTTTTCTTTGGTCCTTTGTGTGGGTGAAACACGTCTTTGCAGATGGCAACGTCCACAGCAGCACATCACTCAGCTTCTATGCCGGTGCTCCTGCTGCTCTTCTAAACTGAGAGTGCTCTGATCTGAACCTACTGCAGGTAGTACACTGACTGACAATAGATAAGCACCTCACACAACCCCACGTCTAATAACCCAAACTACCAGTGCAGGAGAAAAGGGCACAACGAAAATGACACATTTAAAAAGAGCCACACTTCAAACGGTGGAAACCCGTGAAAATACGGCATAAGTTTTTGTTCCATTGTATCATTAGTCTCCTCGTTGCTCCAGACAGATCTGATATTCCATCTGCTGCTGTCAAGTCTTCCAACTTAAAAGACCACATAGTTCATAGTTTGTCATATTTTGTTTTTGTTGATGGAGAACACAACCACATTAGGCAAACTTAGTTTTAACAGTGGTTGTCCCAACTCATGTGTCCAAAATGTCTGCCAGGCAGGATTGGTCTAAGGCCAGGAACACACTGGATGCAGTGCATGTGTGTGACATCTTGGTTTTCATTTTGGCGCATATGTTAACAGGTTGGAGTGGACACCCTGGCTGCGAGACGGGCGCGTCACATGCTATAGAGATCCGGCCTCCCGCCTCTTATTCAGACTTGACGTGCCGTGTACCAGCATAAATAGACAGAGAAAAGACCTTTTGTCATATTCACATACAAAAATATAAATATATTTTTAACCATTTAAGCAGCTGCATGTGGAGACAGTGGCACTTTAGTGACGTTTTCTGTCAAAAGAAAGAGAGACCGAGCTGGCTGTTGCAGCAACAAAGCAGAGACGCAGCCACTGTGAGCTTGCCTCTCTGCAGCAGGTCAGCGACGTGAGCATGCCTCTCTGCAGCAGGTCAGCGACGTGAGCATGCCTCTCTGCAGCAGCTCAGCGACGTAAGCTGCCACACTCATATGACGCAGGCAGCGTGTTCATAAGTCTATATGCGGACGTCTCTCTAATATGTCAGTAAGTCCTGCAGACCTTCAGTTGTTGGCTGTTTAAAATGTATAGTATTTAGTATTATAATTTATATTTATGTTTCAAATTCTCAAATCCGTCTTCGTGATCTTCAAGGCGTTTGGACTGCATGTGTCAGGAGTATGCACAGGATTAAATGGTGATTTATAAAGCAATTCAACAGATCACTGCAAAACTAAGTGCTCAAGTCTGTTTTTTACTGGTTTGTTCATACTTTTTGTTTTTTACCCCCCTCTAATGTTTGAGTTTTGAGGTTGCACTGGGTTGCATTATTGTTAATACTCTGGAGCCTTCAGTATCTTCAAATCCCAGTCATGCCCCTGCTGAAAACAGCCCGACCATCGTGACAGTGTTCAGTTTACCCTCAGAGTTGACTGCCGCCTCATTCTTTTTTGCATTGTGCAAATGGATCCACGCATACAAACATATGCAGATGCAGAGGCCTCTAATCTGAACTTGCATTCTTTGGTACACAGCGACACATGCTAATGTGTGCAAACCACAAACACACAACATATGCATAAATAAAGGCACATATCAACATGGCGCTAACATACACAGGCACACACACACACACACACACACACACACACGCACACAGGGAGCGAGAGAACCCATCTGCTTGGAACAAACAAAATGGATGCATGCCCTTTGGGAGTCCTGGCAAATGAATACTGTTGACAGAACAATTAGCATCTTAGAGACAGAATAACCTTTACTCAATACATCATCTTTATTATTCTCGACCTTCATTCTCCCTCCATTTTAATGTAGCCCTGTGTTCTTCTGTGTGTGTGTGTGTGTGTGTGCGTGTGTGTGCGTGTGTGTGTGTGTGTGTGTGTGTGTGTGTGTGTGTGTGCTTATAAAAGTGCGTATGTGTGTATGAACACTTTTCTCCGAGGCTGTGTGTATGAGGGTAAAGAACAGTATGGAGCTGGGACCCTGAGGAACATGTGAAGTGTTTAATGTGGTGAAACAGGTGCAGCGAGACAGAAAGGGCAGCCCAGCCAGAGCTAGCAGGTTAGTCACACTCTGACCCTCACATCACAGAGCTGGCAGCGCTGTGGGCGGAGATGTACAAATTGTTCTTTCCTTCTGCTTTTCCCCTCCCATTCTCTCACTCTGTCTCTCTACTAATCTCCCTCGATCACTCATTCACACACACACACACACACACACACACACACAAACACACACACAGAAATTGCTTAACACCCTCACCTAGAATCATTTTTCACTTGCACTAATATATTTGCTGATGATGTCCTCTTTTCGTGACATGGCTCTTCGATCACAACAAGCAAGTGTGTTTTTATTGATACTGTTGGGGGAGGATTTGGATGGTTTTACTTAACAGCTTTACAAGTGTAGGTCTGCCACAAAGGAAAATTTCCACTTCATGAGATTTTAGCTCATTGATCACTTTGGACCCTAAATATAGCGAAAGCATTGTCCCCAACATCTTCACTGTGTCTCCAGTAGATTTTATCTGCTGCACATGATACTACAAAACAATGTAGAGTCTTTGTAAAACATGGGGATATCAGCTCTAACACTAAAGTGTAATGCTGCAAAGCTACTTGACTAGTGCTGAAAAACAAACAAACAAAAAATAACATGTCATTTCAATGGCAGATGATCTGTTTTGCTGGCACTTTGTGACAGCTAGTTTTCTTTCAGACAAAGAAAAGCCAGAGTTTTGCTTTGCTGATGCACTGTT
Organism: Seriola lalandi dorsalis; assembly: GCF_002814215.2. Lineage (NCBI taxonomy): Eukaryota > Metazoa > Chordata > Actinopteri > Carangiformes > Carangidae > Seriola > Seriola lalandi. The sequence continues at coordinate 2,519,159 of NW_019525450.1, forward strand.
GAGATTTTCTACTCTGCATAAAATAAAAACTGCTTCCAGCTTTGGATTACTACTTTGGGTGTTTCTCTGTGTGCCTAGTAATGCGTATTCCAAATTATCATTCTATATACTGTGTACAAGGAAGGTTTCAGACGCAGCGTCAGTTTGGAACCAGGATTGAGAATAGTGAACCAAAACAAACTTCCAAAACAAAAATAGTTGAAACAGATCGTGTTTCGCAACAGCCTCGGTTTGAATCTACATCTCTCTAATATCCCAGATACAGAGTGGGCTCCAAAAGTCTGAGAAGAAGACCACTTTCCCACTCACTTGAATTGAAATTTTAAAAAAAAAAGTTTACATTTACTTAGAGACAGAGTACAACAAAAAAAAACATACATATATAGTCACTCCAATGTAATTTGGGGTGAACCTGCCCATATAAAAAAACAAATTTCAGCATTAGCTCTTGGGTGGTGGCAGCTTGCAGAGCATTATCACATGTCAGAGGGGTTACAGCAAAGGGTAACTAAAATTATTCCTCAGAAATACCCAGGACAGTTTTTAGATCGACCTGCTGGTCCAAGTTTCACCGTCTGTACTAACCACAGCGTTCCTGTACGATGCAGGATTATTGTCCTGTTCTTCTTGCCCCGTCTGATTTTAACAAGCAGGATATACCGTCCCTTATTTGGTGTTGTGATGGTGGTGGTGGACAGCACAGTCCATCATGAGGGTCCCTCATCTCCCATGTTGTTCGTTTAGGTTTATGTTGACTGTGAAGGTCACGGCGTGTGATTCACAGCATTTTCATACTCAACAAACTCATTTTTCATTGACCTTGAGGCATTTGTTGTTCCTCCACTAAGGTTTTAACTTTAATTTGTCAGCTGTCTCTACATAGTATTAGTTGTAGTTTGTAGATTCTGATCCATCCAGGCTTCCCTGTTACCACATACATTTATACAGACGAGTCTTTTTGGCTGCCCCGTAGTCTGGTCTATTCAGAGGCTGGGGTTTTACCATCTGTGGCACCTCTGATGTGACTTTTTAAAATGAACTTGTTTGAAATTGATTTTCAAAAGCAACGCTGCTGTGTGCAGCATTAGGGAGATTGTAGCTGAATAATTGTATTGCATCAGATCCTCCCTGTGAAAAAGAATATGCTATAAAGGCAAGCATGTTAGAAAGTACACGAAAATGATTCAATTGATGGCTCCATCAGGGAGTTATTCCACATTATTCACAGTTTGATTAGTTTTTCCTTTTATTTGGACTGATCAATCAAGTGAATTGTATGTTCTCCACACTACATGGGGGTTCCCTGAGGAAATTGGGCCCATAATCACTGTTTATTGCACTGCATTAATCTAGGAAGTGTAGATGTATGATTTCAATTTTTGAAATTAAGTTTTGTTGGGGAAGAGATACATAGCTGCCAATGAAGTACTTACTGAGCTGTCTTCCTGTTGGAGCTGTATAGCACGGCCTTTCCTTCGGTGTCGCTCTTTTGATGATATTTTTTCTCTTATTTGTCCTTTACATTTTTGTCCTAACAAGAATGGCTTCAGGAAATGGAAATATGCATGTCTTAAAAGCACTCTCTCAACCTTTGGACACCATTTCAGTGGCAGAAAAAGTCTGAGAGACTGGTAATGTGAACGATTCTTCAAAGTATATTGATTTTATCCTACACTCCAGGCAACTGTTTGATTTACTTGTGAAGGCTATAGCACCATGTGCCATTTATGCTGCATTTAACTACTTTATTGGAGCCAGTGATTTCCATTTCCTCATGTTAAACCACCCACAGGATGACTTCGGCATATGAGGGTTGAAAACCGGGTGCCAGTTACACTCAAGATGTTGAATTGGCTGTGAGAGCTGAAAGGCATTGTTAAAAACATGAAAAACACTCCCCCAGAAGGTTGAAGCGATGAGTGCTCTCGTCACCTCATATAAAAAATAGAGCTTATGAAAATAGTTGGACTGGTTAAAGTTCAAGGCAGTTTGATTGTAGCTGGCAACGTCTCAGGGCAGAACGAGCCGATCCAGACTCGGAAATGTGACTAACTCTCAAAATGGATTGGAAACCTGGAGAAGTTGGCATGTAAATGGCTTGACTTGTGATGCATACGGGGGACTGCAAGCTCCTCTGAACTCCATGCCCGACCTCTGATGAGATTTAAACGCGGTGCATCCAACCTGTTTATCATCTACAACTTATCATTGATATAAAAATGTACTCTGAGGGGATTTGTGGCTTGTTTCGATCAGAGCTCTCCTTCAGCCTGTTGATAGAGTGGTATATCACTGCCAATAGAGAACTACTTACCCCGTATCTTCTTCCGAGCTGCCTCCACACAGAAATCCGGAACCACCCAGACATGAAATGTCATAAATTCATTTGTGATATTTCTCTCTCTTAAACTGAACATGCAATAAAATACTAAGTAAATATGGCCAGGATAAATCCAGACCCTGTAAAGCTGTCCTTTTTTGTGTATTTAATTTCACACATATTTGCACAGGGAAATTACATTTTACTTATCTTATATAGTCGTGGACCACAGGTAAATACCATATTCCTGGATTTTCCCTTGGATATTGAAACATGAACATGACCCAGGACATTTTCTGGCTCCTATCCTTTTCACAGGTCCACTGCTCACACAGACAGAAACAGTATATTAGAAAAAAAGGAAAAGGAAAATCTCTGTATCACATTCATATGCAACTCATTTGCACTACCAGGATATACTTGAGGAGAATTGTTATGTTTTTCTTCAACCTTTCACACGGAGTGCTCACACGGACACCGCTAACGTCTTTATGATATTCAAATATCTCTGAATGTATAAACAAAACAACAAGTCCTTCAAGCTAAACAACGTCTGTGTCCTATTTAAAATAATAACAATACTTTCTATATATATAGCTATATATATATAATATATATATATATATGTATATAATAATGTAATAATAACTATATTTTCCTTTAGCATTTCAAGGATAATAACAACTGTAATAAGTAATAACTACATAACAGAGGGCTTTTTGAAAAATAACAATAAAGTGCTTAAATTTACAAAATGAAATAGAAAGTGTATCTTGACTTTCCTTTTTTTTTCTTCTTTATTGTTAACTCCAACAGTCTCAACCATTTTTATAATAAACAATTTCCACACATCTTAATGGCTGAACTTCATCTCACCTTATGTTTATGTCACTCACTGACTGGAGACGCAATGACTGGCTGAGTAACATCATGTGACCAGTGCCATAAAGCCCAGAAATGTTAAAATAGAAACACAAATAATTCTCAGTAATTTACAGGTTATACATATTAGTATAGCAAGGTAAAAATCTTGGTCTTTGACAGTGTCAGTGTAATTCCAGCTGCAATTATCACAAGCAATAATAAACGCTTACAGATTGGAGGAGTAAAGACTGTGTAACCATCATGAAGAGACAAATGCGTTTACATTCTTTAACATCTAGTTAGAAAGTATCTTAAACCATCTCCCGTGGTCGAACAATCAGATTTCAGAATTTCAGTAAAACACATATAAGATCAGCTGTCTGATTTGGGTGGCTAAGAGTGAGTATTGATTGTTTTATCGATTGATACTTCCATAATCTCAAATGTTTTAGTAGTCTATTATAAACCTTACAACACGTGGTAAAATTAAAGTCCTGTGCCTATCCTGGCCTCCCTGTTATTTTTCTGTATTGTAAAAACGTCACACTTTTCTGGATTAGAGACAAAAATGTTTTAAAAAAACTCCAGTAATTTCCAATAGTTACATATGAACATGTTTTGTTGGTGCTTGGTGTTGTGGTTCATTTTAGACTTTTAAAAACTTTATTTTTCATTGTTGTTCTTCAAGGTTCTTCATGGGAGATTTCACAATTGTCTTCAAAAACAACAGGATTTTCTTGAGTCAATCTTCACACCTCCTGAATGTGATTGTCTGGCCTGTTGTTCTTGACAGCATGGTCAGTGGTCAGAGCAGAATTTCCCTCTTGCCGTCCATTGGGAGCTTTTTGAGGTTTGTGACACTAATAACACCAGACTAGTTATTTAAGGGCTCAGTTCTGAAATTGCTTCTCGATGACAAGACATTTATAGGTGAGAGAACACTACAGAGCCGTGTCAATACCTTTGTCAGGGCATAGCAGCCCGCCATAAACACAGCAGACTGCACGACACACACACACAGTGAATACCGCCCACCATATGTAGGACCTGCGTCTAACAACAGATGCGGGCCGACAGCAGAGCATATGCACAACAACTACTGCATTAATGATGTATAATAATTGGTGGAGTGGTAAGCACAGTAGAATTGTGGTGATCATCAGTGTGAATCACAGCAACACAAGTAAAAATCCATTACACGTGCATAAAAGATTTACCTGACTCTCCCCTGGGTAGGGATTACTTCTGCTGAATTCAAACCCAATGTCAACTTATAAAACCTTCCCACTGAGGCTTAGGAATACTCCTGATGTAACTGAGTCTCAGCCTGAAACAGCTGAAAGTGACTTGTACTATGGAGTCATGTCATGCAGATTTATGTCACTACATTTTACAAATAGAGTGGTAGGTATGTCCGATTTTAGCGTGTTGTAGCGTGAATGTATGTGTCATCAGTTAAATAAGTATAGGTTTTTTTTTTTTTTCAATCACAACTTAGTATTTGTAGAAGAGATGTATAAATACAGTTTTAAAATGTCAGGTTAACATATGAGAGATTCATTTTAAAGGTCTCATATTAAATAAAGTGACATTTTCCATGTCTCTTGATTATAAAGCTGGTCTAGATTCAATATCAATACTGTGAAAGTATCAAATCGCCAAGTCCACAGAGAACGCACACAATCCATATTCAGAATCTGTGTCTTAAAATGAGCCGTCAGGACTTCTGTAATTTTGTGATGTCACAACCAAACAGATGACAATCTTCTGATTGGTTCACCGACCTGTCGTTACTAGAGCTCCAGAGAGAAGCCAAAAAGAGAGGAGATGTAAAATACATCAAGATGGTTTTTGGTTCTTAAAACCACAAATATATCCTCTTCAACACTTCAAATAAAACACAGGAGAAGTGTAAAATATGGAACCTTTAAAAATGTTTAGACTGACTGTTTAGTTGCCTGTGACTTTACCAGTATTATTGTGCTGCACTTAATTATGCTTGTGCAGTACATTATTATGACAGTAACATAGGATCTTACTGATGCTAAAGCCTCACCTGAAGAGAAATATAAAATGGTAATGCAGGTTATGCCAGATGAGGATAAATCATCTGTGATCCCATTGTGTTTGTGCTGGGCAGCTTCCCGGTGTGAACAGGTCCTTCCTGAGAAATACAGCATTGCTCTCAGTGAAGCCTCCCTGTCTAGATAAAGATATCAGCAGAGCTATTTCTCACAACCTGAAAGCCCTGAAAAGTTGTTCTTACAAATTGTGTATTACTGCTCAGTAGAGCTTTGTGAGTTATGTTTTATTTACAATCAAGAAAGACATAATTTAAGGCAGGAAAATCTTCAGCTGGGTATTGCTGATAGAATATTCTAAACTCAAGATTTGCTTACTAGCTTTGTTTCCTGAATTCTGACTGTAATCCATAGCTTTCTTCAGCAAATTAAACTTGTTTAGGTGTCATGATGTAAACACAATAAGGAACTTCTGTTAAAAGTGGATGACGGACATTGTAACCATGGACACTGAGGTCATGTCCTCAGGTATGTATGATGTTTGCATGATAACACACATATTACACACAGCTGATTTTAATGTATGCAAAAAACTCGATATGTTACATAAAAATGTAGGTTATTTTCCCAGAATTACATATGTAGGCAATTACATTTTTAGGACATATTATAGCGCGGCAGGGTGTTTGAGGTGTCATGACCTCAGTATTTCAAAAATCATAGCTACAGCTCTTATTGTAACACCTGTCTCTGTTGGAGGGTGTCATCTTTTGATGTCTAATATGAACAGCTTTCGTGATATTTCTGTAACACATCCACTGACTCCCAGTAAGTGACCTCTGACCCCTCCCCTATTGAGTCAATGCTGTGTTCTGTTTTGGTCTGGTCTTCACCGACAACTGATGTCGTCTGCCTCTGGTGCTTTTTCCAACTGCTTGTTAAGTGATAAAAATCTGAGCGAGTTCCAGCAAGATTGTGGATTACACAACGGTCTGGAAGGAATAAAAAGTAAGTAAGGGACCTTTAGTTACAAACACTTTATCATGAAGCCCTCAGAAAACAAGTTGAGTAATCAGAAACAACCCCTTTACATTGCAATGCAATGTATTGCAAGGGTTTGCTCTAACAAACACTACGTTTTGTCATTTAAAATTCTCTGTCAGATGCAGCACATACCTCACACTGCAGCACTGCCAACAAGCTAAATGGCAAATGCCAAAAACCTCAGAGGGATTGAGAGACGACAGGAGCAGCGGTCTGATTTCTGACAAAGCAATCACCATTCTTAAAAAGCTGCTGATGCTTGTGTTCCGGTTGCTCCTTGGCCAAATCAAAAATGCAACGATCGCTTAGCCGAGGCGCACGTGTTGCATCCTGTAAGGAGTCTTTCCTGCTACTGATCTCAGCGTGCATGAGGGAAAAGAACAGAGGAGGACTGGAAGAAAAAGCCACAGGAGGTCCCACCCTTCCCTGCCAAGAATGTTATGAACTTGTCTGGGAGACGGAGATGTAGGTCCCAATGCTAATACAATATTTATTATTCTCGTTGTACCAGCTGTAGACACAAACAATGTATAATGGATCAAATATCTTTGCTAAACAGCGCTCTCATAACCTTCACCTCGAGGGTTCATGCTATCTGTTCCCTTTCAAGCACTTCCTTAATTACATGTGCGTGTCGTCAGGCAGCAGGTTGGGGGATCAAACTGGTCAAAGGTCTGGGTTATCATTTTGCTCTGTTAGTGTGTGTGTATATGTGTGTGCGCACATCCGACGATGTGCACATCTCCTCTTCCAAACCCACTTTTGCCTGAAGTAAGTGCGCATCTTCAAAGGCATGGAGAACTTGTTTTGAACTACAAGCAGGTTTGCTTTCTCCCATCCTTTGTTCTACTAATCATCCCATGGGCACGCATCGTCCATAACAAAGGATGGAACAACAAGCCGTTATCTTGTGAGAAAACAGGAAAGTAGATATCCCCATTGTGCATAATTTAGCGCTGCTCCCATTTCTATTCACCAGTCATCAGAGGGAATCAGGCTGTTGGTTGTGAACAAGGGAGAAAGGGAGACAGGGGGGAGTTTGGAGGGCAAGGGGGGGGAGGGGGGCTGCAGAACATTGCATTTTTCTTTTTTTTTTGTAAATCCTTATTGTATAGCATGATAGATAAGCCAATTTTTGTGGTATGTTCACTTTGCCAAAGCCTCGAGCTTCATGTCATCACCAGTTACTAGAAACTGAAACTGCTGGGCTGAAGTCAGGATGCTGCAACATGTAACGGGGCAAGTCCAAAACACATCAAGTGATTTCATACTGTAGAGGCAGATTTTACTTTGCAAAATCCATGCAGATTCATTAAGCATGTCGTGGTGTTTTTAGGAGGCTGGTGTGCTTCAGATAAGGTTGTTGTAACATTTTCGGTCCGTGTGTGTGTGTGTGTGTGTGTGTGTGTGTGTGTGTGTGTGTGTGTGTGTTTGTGTGTGAGGGAGGGAGGGAGATTAAGAATGAGAAAAGGAGTCAGTACCAGTGCAACTGAAAGAGATTGAGTCAGACTTGGTTTACCTATATGGCAGATCACTGCACATTGACTTATACTGGGCCGGTAAAGCAGCAATGCTCAGCCACTAAACCAGACATCACCTGCCTTACACACACAAACACACACACACACACACCCCACCCCCCCTCCACACATACACACTAATGACAGGGATGAGCTTTGCCAAGGATCCTGAGTTGGACAAGACAGCACACAGATGTAGAAGTAAGAAGTTTGAGAGAAGACACCGCTCACAGTCATATACATTATACAGCACATTTTTACCTGCATGTGTTACACACATGCACACAAACACGTGCATGTAGACATATAAATGGCCCATACTCAGCCTCACAGCAGCCCAACAGCATGTAGGCTATACCTGATTTGATATTCAGAAAATGACTTTGCAACAACTCAATGTTAAACTTTTGCTGTTAGGTGTCTCCCAGTCCAAGTTGTGAACTATGGGTAGGTGGCATCATGGGAGTTGTTGTCTTCACCCACATTGTTTTTCCTTCAGGAGGTTTTCACTGGGAGTCGTATGTTAAAAATTTAAAATGTGGCTCAAAACTGGATAAAAAGTACATTTGGAAACTTCTGTGTGTTACACATGTGCATATGGGGATGTGATGCCACTGACAACCAAATGAAACGGACTCTTATCATGATTAAAATCATATATATCTCTCAAAAACTATATAACTAGTGATTTTTAGACATTTTAAAGAGCAGAGGTTACATATTCTAACTTTAAAAGTATAAGAAAGAAGTTTCTTTTCATTGAATTTAAACATAATCTATAATAGCAAAGGCTGAGAGAACGCCTTATGTTATTTTATTTATTAAATTTATTTCCATCCATCCATTAGCTATAGTGTTTATACTTTTGGAGGGTCGCAGGGGGGCTGGGGCCAATCCCAGCTGACAAAGGGTACATCCTGGACAGATCTATTTATTTATTTCAAAATAAAGGTAGAACTGAAATATGTGTATTTTGTCATTAATGTGTGTGACTGTCTCAGTCTCAGTTTTGAGTCTAGAGAAATTTTGTCCTCACCTCACTTTAAATGTCACTGGTGTTTGTTTGTGATGGCAGCTGATTCACCTCTGTTCCACCTCCTTGATTGAATTTAAAATAAGACAGGATAAAATGCAAATGCAAACCTTTTTTTTTTTTCCCCACATACCTACAAGACTGCAGCTTCTGTTGCGATAAATAACAGCAATTTGAAGTTGGAAATGGACATCTCATGGTATTTATTGTACAATCAGTCGACTCAAAAGCAGGGGAAACAAAAGTGTGCGGCTCAAACTTGCCTTTGCTGGAATATCAATTTGATACCTCACTTTCAATTGAACTCTCAATGTCAAGGCACTGCCGTTTTGGGTTGTAAATAGTGACAGGATTCTAATAAACAATCTGCCACGCTTCACCCCGTGTTAATAACCAACTTTCATCTGGTGTCAATCTTAATACAAAACTCCAATTATCCAAGTCTTTACTGGAGTGGAAAGAATTGGCTTCTCCATCCTTGCTGGATAAGTAGAACAGCAGCAATCTACATTCACACTGAGTTGAAATCATTTGACTGCTCTCAAGTTGCTCCACTGAAATAGTCTTCTTTTGCTATCGCAGCAGACCTCCACATGGCCACATTATTTTGATATTTTATTGTTGTATGTTTTATTTCATTATTATATTATTCTCATAAAGTCCTTAGTTTTACCTGCTTAATCCTAGTTTCTACAATTTTTTGTTTTTGGAAACTCCAGTTTAAATGTGGTGCAGTGCAAAACTAGTGTTAAGTACAAATCCATCCTTTTATGGAAGATGGTCTCTCTTTGCCTCGGGAACAATCAGTTGGTACTTGTCAAATTCACTTTGGCAGACAGACTGTTAGACTCCAGGAAGATTTATGTGTTCTCTTCTTTCTTTCTTATTCATGTATACGTAGAGTCGGAGAGCAGAAAGGTGCAGAACTATGATTGTGAATGTGATGTCGAAATTCATAATTACTGAAATCACCAAAACATAGACTAGGCTAGCGTGCAGTGTCTGTATGATGGGCCTTAAAAGTCCATATTTTACACTTTTCCTGTGTTTTAGTTAAAGTTTTGATCCATAAGAAAATATATTTGTGGTTTTAAGAACCACAAACCATGTCAGTGTAGTTTTAAATCTCCTCTCTCAGGCTTGTCTCTGGAGCTTTATTAACAACAGGTCGTGAGCCAATCAGAAGAGAGGCTCGGATCCTCTTTTCTGATTGGCTGACTGTTTTCTGAGTGATCTTATAAAAATATAGCAGATTTCAGGTAAAAAACAAATCCTGTGAGGTTGGATGGTCGGTCCAGGTGGGCGGGGATTGGGGCATGGCTGAGGGCGGCGACTGCTTTGTTGTGACATCACAAAGTTCCAGAAGTCTTGACGGCTGGTTTTAAGGCTCAGCTTCTGAATACAGGCTGTGTGCATTTCTCTGTGGAATGAGCGCTTTGATACTTTCACAGTATTAATATAGAACCTAGACCTGCTTTGAAATATATGGAAATTTGCTATCATACAATAAGGGACCTCTAATACGAATACAAGAAACTCAACAAGGAAATGCAAATACATACAAAACAGATTAAAACACAAACTGCAAAAAAAAATCACCACTGAACTCAATGACAGGCAGCAGATCATTCATGAAAACATTTAGAACTTGTTTCAATTTCAGTTCAAAATGATCCCATTCATGGTCCATTTTGAGCTCTGTGGGTCAAAATGTGGGTCTGTGGGGCAATGATCCCCTGACCAGAGGAAGTCTGTCCCTCACGCTTTCCCATAGATGCATCACATGTTACTGAGTTGAAATCCTTAAATGTTTCACCAGGTCACTGAATATCTCAGCAGCCTGGTTATTTATGCTGTTATGGATCAGTTTAATATTAGCTAATATAATGATCTGACCAAAACATAACTAATTTAATTGTTTAAACTCCTCCAGACATGTTTTAAGACAAAAAATACTTTTTGAATAATGACTTCAACGAAAGAGTTAAAAAATATATTTTAAAATTATATCTAACCCTTCTTCTTCGTTGAAAGATCATAATCTAAGAATATGTAAATATTCATTTCAAAAGTTTGACTTACAGACATAAGAAGTCTCGTTCTTCACTGAGAATTCTGTTTCAAGTTTCTAGATCAAACTTGTGGAAGTTACATATTGGACCATGACTGGTTTCCAAACTCATTGTTATGTCATAAAGTCCTGCTTAAAATACAGCCAGAGCAAGATGAGCACGGAGAAACTTCCAGCGGGGGAATGTGAAACACTCTGCACATCCTCCCGCACTGTGAAGCTCAAACATCCTAGTCAAGGAACAAGAGTAACAACATGTCTCTGGCTTTGGGGCAGGAGGAAATCATATCAGGTTTGTATTCAAATTTTTCCATTGTTATATGTCATCTTAATCTGTGACCGAGAGGATACACAGTGCAGATCACAGAATGAATAAAATTGTTTACAGTGTAAAAAGATTTCTCTGATAAGTCTAAATGTATGGGTGTGGGTGTCTGCCACCTTGCTCACCATCTGAACATGTGTATCTCAAATTGTAGTTGGGAACGAAATTAATTAGACCATTAATCTTTAAATCTAACTCATTAATTTCTGACGAAGGATGTGCCCTGTATGAACAAAAGACAACTTACAGTAAAAAAAGAGAATAGTTGCATATGTAAGAAAAACTCCTCCAGTGATAATCCAGTGCTCAGAATGATCATAACCATATATTTCACTTTCACTGTATCTCAGTAAACTGAAGTGATCATGTAAAGAAGTAACATCATGCCACTGAGTTTTCTTGAAAGTGATTCAATGCATTATTCAGTGAGAATAAAGTGTCCTTGAAAGCTTTAGAAAATTCTGCATATGCAAGATATTACAGTAAAATGTTCAGTCTTGATTGATCCAAAATTCTCAGCCTGTTTATAAGGACACGAGTAGTAGTAATAGTGACTCCAAAATATAATGAATACTGATCTCCCTTTAAAGAAAAACCATTATTACCAATAAGTAGCATGGGTGCTCCATTCATGATGATTTAATTTCAGCCACTTCCACATTCCGGGCTCCATTTAAACTGTATTAATGACATTAATACAGTGGATGCAGCAGCTTTTGTTTTGGTGAAGAAAGGTGTACTGCAGGCTTTTTCAGCAACACCCCCCAACCCCTAACCCCACCCCACTCCTTGTGACCCTAAGGTTATGCCCACACAACTACGTTTTAGTTTCAAAACGCAACACTTTTTCTACGTCTATGTCTGCCGTCCACCCTTCGAACAGCTAAAACTGAGATTTTTGGAAACGCTGCTGACCTCCTTTTGGTTTGAAAAGTCCAGGGTTGTGTTGTAGTCTCAACGGGCAGAAACAGAGACCTTTGGAAAAAATGACATAGACTTCCAAGGTCGCTCCCTGATTGGGTCTTATCAGCCACAACAAGTGAAAGCAACATGAATAACAAATTGCAGCCAATTGCGACTGACCTTGTTGTCTTTGCTAGAAGCTGTTGTGAAGTTAAATTTAGTTGTATTTTAATGTTACAACTGCCTTTGCTGTTCCTCATTTATAGCATTTTGTGTAACTAATCTAAAAACTGCTCCGGCTCACACATGCCCAGTATGTACTATATATATATATATATATAGTACATGCTGGGCAGGTGTGATTGTATGTATGGAGATCGTTTCTGATACGGGGCTAGAACCGCTATATGGACGGAGATAGTTTTTGTTTAAAATGCTTTATTTCCTGTCTGTCTCCACTCTACCTGCGAAATAAAGGCATAAAAAATAAAGAAGAAAAGAAACAGTTTGTGAAGGAAGAAGTTTTTTCCATCTAAAAAGACATGTCAATGTCAATAGCCCTGAGAATAAAAGTAGCCTCTGAGTGTGTCTTGTTTTGCAGAAGCAAACATCTTTATTCAGAAAATAATAAATAGTAATAAATGGTTGAAAAATGTACAGCAGCAAACAGGAAAAAGGTCCACTACAGGTTTTGAATTCCAAGAGAAATAGAGTTCAGATAAATCTTTTATTTTCTCCTGAAGTGTGACCTTGCAAATTGTTTAAAAAAAAAGGGAAAAAATAAAGAAACCTCCTCCCTTGGCCCAAGTTTAGGAGTGTAAGTCTTTGGGCTGTTTTCTGGCTTCTTCCCGTTGCCATTGCCATGGCACAGCTGCCACCTGAGATATTCCACACATGACATTTATCCAGGGGAGGGCATTGACAGATGCTTTAAAGCAGCTTTGTGGCACAGCCAGGAAAAGGCCCCTCGTCACATTAGATAAGGCAGGGGACTATCATATTAACCTGCGTGCGGCGCTGCCATGTTGAAAAGCACATAGGACCAGCCAGTGCACGCCTGCCTCGCCTGCAGCAAGATGCCTCGTGGCACATGGTGCCCTGGCAAGGAGGGAAAAGAATAAACAGCTTGACAAAATGCTCATCGCTACACGCGTCCATGTGTTTATTCGGACAGGTTGGTTGTTATTGTCCCGCTAACGTGTGCTACGGGCTGTCAGGCTGCAGTCTCTGTGGTGTGGATCAAGTGTATAAGCTTGATGATGCATGTTCTCCTTCAAGTGATTACAGTGGATACAGTACAGCTGCCTCCCTTTGTATGTGGCCTCATTTGCCATTAGGAGCTTCTGTTCTGTCTGCGAACAAAACCAAATTCAAGGTGGTGTTGTTGGGTCAAATGCCAGATACTTTTCTTGGCAGGTAGAAAAGGCAGGTGGTCTGAAAGGTTGCATATTTATTGTATGTTATTGTCAGCTTTATTACTTGATTTGTCCTTTTCTTTTTAGCTTATCAATCGTCTCTGAAGCACTTTGAACTGCACTAACATGTATGAAGAGTGACATACAAATAAAGTTTGATTGATTGATTGATTTTGTCTGTTTTCTGAGTTATCAAATAAAAATCTAGCAGATTTCAGGTAAACAAAATCAAATCCTGCAAGGATGGATGATAGGTGCAAGTGGGTGGGGCTTGGAGCATGGCTGAAAATGGCGATTGCTTTGTTGTGACATCACAAAGTCACAGAAGTCCTGACGGCTTGTTTTGAGGCTCAGTTTCTGAATACAGGCTGTGTGCATTTCTCTGTGGACTGAGCGCTTTGATACTTTCACAGTATTAATATAGAACCTAGACCTGCTTTATAATAACAAAACATGGAAATCCTTTAAACCTTTAAACTTTGATACTGTCTGCAAATCAGTTAGTAGACTGTGTATGTCCTCACAAAAGAAAGTGGCACAGTGTAATTGATTGACATGTGCTAGCAACATAGGTGGTACTCTGTATTTGTTAAATAAGGAACTATATTTACTTCTTGCCATTTAGCTTTATTATTATTTTTAGCTATTATGAAATTGTCCATGGCATGTCCAGTACTTTCTTTCAAGAATCTCACAACACAATGTATCACATTTCATGTGAAAATTGCAGTCATACACCTGTCAGTGATGACATAAAATGAGGATTGGCCATAAGTGTCCACAATCTCAGTTTACTGTTCACTGTAGAGTCAAATATTGAGTGACTGTTAGGGAGCAATGAATGAGCGAACAAAGGAGTGATTTTGGACACAGATCTGGAGACTGAGTGCCTGCAGGTCTTGCAGAGTGGTTCATTGACTGTCGCAATTTTCATTTGTGATACAATGGGCACAAAGAGAAAAGCTTGATTACTTCTCATTCAGCAGAGCAGAGTGGTGCCAAATTGGATGGTACAGTATGCAGTTCCCTAAAAGTCCATGTGGTCCAGATGGTTCGCAGTTGGTCAGTGGTCCAAATGTAAAAGTTGAATTGAACAAATGTATTTTGCCTTTACAAACTAACCCACTGATTATAGTGACAGTGAATGAACCGATGTCTTATAAATGCTGGTGTGACCAGATTGTGAGTTGAGAGTTGCTGAACAGTAAATCTTCATTATTGTTGTGTTAAAGTTAGGTGAATCTGAAAAGTATTCCTGCATTACAATACACAGATAATAAAACCAAAGACGGATTCTTTTATTGAGCAGGTTTTAGAGTCCTGATGAGGTTAAAGTATCCAGCAACTAAAGATACAAAATCCAGAAAAGTCAGAAAACAAGAGGTGTAGCCCTAAGCCCATGGTTGGCACCTATGTACAGTCCAGCTATATACTAGGTTTATAGCCAGTTTTGTTTGAAAAAGAAAATCTCTTAAACTAGAGACAAATTCGCTAAGTTAGCAGCACTGCAACCTGTAAAAGCTCCCCCTAATAGAAACTGTTTGCACCAGTTAATATTGAAAGAGCAACAGCCAATTAGGAAACTTCCACTCAGTCACATGACATTCAGCTGACCAGTGGTGGAAATATGATCACTCACTCAGTCATTCAGTCAGGGAGTCAGTCAGTGAGTCAGTCACAGGCATTCACAATTATGGATCTGGCTGCACTGGCCATACTGAAATGTGTGCAGCAAAAATATGTTTTTTCTTATTGAATTCTTCTCTTTTGTGACCAAATTATCTTTGAGGTCAGTTGTGTGGTTTGGAACCATCAGGCTTAAGTGCACAAAACCACAGTATAATCTCTTGCTCCCTTTCTTTCTCTCATACTTACACACACACACATACTCATGTACACACAAACATGAGCCTTACTACGAGTAGTATTTAATATAATGGAAAACTAAATCTAGTTCACACACTACTCTTTCCGCCAGAACAACATGACAGGCTAAATCAGCAGACAAGACAGATTTTGATGTGTGTGTGTGTGTGTGTGTCCACTCAGACTGGCTGCTTGTCTGGCAGTGGAGGTTTGAGTGTTGTGTGTGCGTGTGTGTGTGTATGTGTGTGTGTGTGTGTGTGTGTGTCAAAATAAAACTAATCAATCTTGTCTTTATTTCCTGGCGTTGCCTCTGTCTGCCCCACAGTCTTTCTCCAACCAGGCGGCAAAGAGGAGCCAACTACTACCCAGTAATGCTGCAAACTGCTCCCCAGGCACAATGCACCAGGCGAGTGTTAGATGCTGCTCAAGGGGCAAAGTCAAAGCTCATCACCAGTTTTACTTCAGAGTTTACCAACAGCTCCAGCTGACCTTTACAGGCAATCTCCATTGATCACATGCATACGTCCTCTCGCACCGTTAAAGCCCTGGTTTGTTCGAGTGGTGTTCGGCATGCCAGCTTGTATCTTCCTCCCCACAGGAGCTCTGCCTGTATATGCAGCAGGATGGTGTGGCGACTTGAGCCAAAGGTCAGAATGACATTACTGCTGTTTCAAAATGTTCAACACCAAGGGGAATCCAAAAACTGTAGAAGTACTTCTGTAAACTTTCTTTTCGGGTTAGAGTCATGTTGTTTTATATATTCATCATAATTACAGGACCTACTATTAGATACCTATGGGATGGAGACTTTCAGCAATAACATATTTTTTTCTTCTTTGCACAGATACAGCCACCTCTTCACTGGCTTAAAATAGCCACCACTGACAGTGAGTAATCTATACTGTAACGGTATCATGTGTGCCCAGCTGTACAGATGGGGTCAAAATAAAGACTGAATTATAGAATAAAATGGATAAAAAAGTAAATGAAATATTGACTAAGTTGATGCTTATATTTTCCTAATTAAACAACAGAGTTCTGATAATCCACTCGGATTCTTTCATTTCACCAAGTCGACAAGTGTTTCGGCCTTCGATGCGTGTACAAGACGAAGAGTTTATAATACGGCCTCTGAGCAGCGCTACGTCTTCAGGGCGATTGGAGGGTACAGTTAGTTGCTATCGAAAAGTGACAAGACGATCCGGCGCTCTTGGATGTTGGTTTAGTGAATAGGGTGACACGGTCACTTTAAGAGAGAAGGCAGTTCAATGTAAAGGACTCAGTACTGTGGTCTTGTGGGAGGGGAGTTACTGTTGTTGTGGTTCCCGGGTTCTTTTTGTGTGTTAATTTACATAACATAATCAATAATAATTTCTACATTGGACCACATCGGTGTCACCAATGTAGAAATTGCAGAAAATAGTGGCAGGCAATTTCTAGCTCTTTTCACACAAACATGTGTGTCCTTAATTAACACACAGAAAGAACCCGGGAACCACAACAACTCCCCTCCCAAAAGACCAAAGTAGTGAGTCCTTTATATTGCACTACCTTATCCCTTAAAGTGACCGTGTCACCCTATTCACTGAACCAACACCCAAGAGAACACAGACTGACTTTGTGTAGAAAACATACAGCACAGCAAACTACCAATTACGATGAATGATGTCCATAGGAGCCAGTACAGGGTAGTCCTTTCTGCTAAGTGATTTGTGTGGCTGTACACTTATTTTCTACGGTTATAATTCTCAGTAACATAGCTCCTTCTGAACCCACAGTGAGGTATACTTACCCCTTGCATATGCGTTGCCATAAAATTATATTCTTTGACCAAGACAGGTAGATTTTTTAAATAAAAAAATTAAAAAACTAACAAAAAAAGCAATTGCATGTCAATGTATTTTTAATGGATTTAAGTCTACTTGGTCATCACAGGCAATCAAACATCATTTACGGTTAATGTGTATTTTCTGACCTGAAAAAAGGATATACACAGACATGAATACCTTATCAACCTGTAAATAGCTGCAGACAGTACAAACAAGACCTTGTTTTGTTTCTTTGTTTGAAACACAGCGCTGTGCAATATTGATCATTCAGGTCTGCCAAAAAGGAGAGTCAAGACATCTTATACATATTTATCACCAAAACACTGCTTTTTTTCAGCACCCTTCTCTCCTGTCTCAAAGTGTTTTTCTTTCAGCCACACAGCCCTGGATTGTTATGCATAGAGTGACACGACCTGCAGGCGTTGCTCAGATTCTTATCGTCATGCTCTCATCTGATGGGAACGCATGCTCTGACAAAGGCTGGTCCTCCTAGATTCTGCTCATATCTGCTTTTTAACAATTCCATCAGTGCCGGATAAGCCAGCTGGCAATAAAGACGAAATGGCAATACATAGAGAAATCTGGGCAGCATCTGTTCACAAGAATGACCGATAGCGTGGTGCTGCTCGAATCATCAAAAAGTGGTTGAAAAAAATGATGAGGGAGAGATAATATAGGCCATCCTAACATAGGTCCAGGTAGGAAAATGTTAGTATGGCTTTGTCAGGTCACAAAGAATGAATTACTTTTTGATGTTGATTCCTTATAAAAAAAAAGTTCATTCTTTGACATTTATATAAGCTTTTTATTTATATTTAGTCACATGTCATCCTGTAGCATAAAAATGAAAGCAGCTCAGGTTCCTTGTGTACAGGTTTTTAACATATCTTTGTCCTCTTCAATGTAAGGGCAGGCTGAAGTTGTATTTCCACTATCACCGGAGATGCACTTGCTTTATGTACAGATTTAATCAGTTTCAACAGTGAAAATATTAGAGTGAAGCCCAGTGTAGATGGCAAAGGAGAAAGGTGAAATAATAGAGCAACATTTTACCTTTGTGCTAAAGCTGATAAATGTACATTGGCTATAGGATACTTAGGTTAGCTACAGTAATTAGCCTAGAGCTGACATTTCAAGTTCTGGGCTCTACCCCTCAAGTTAAGTTACTTAAATAACTGCTGACATATATGGTCTTAAATAATAGGGAAAAAATGAAAATACACTTCCAACTACTTGGCAGCAGCATAAACAGGCTGTAAACACATGATCATATTATCACCTGGTGGACGTCTTAGCAAACATTTTCTTAAAGGAGCTATTGCTATTGCTACATAGCCAAAATTAGCATTAGCAGTTGTTTACTTAGGGTCTACCAATCTTGCCAAGACCTTCAGCCATCGTTGCATTTATGAGAAGTTAGAAAAGCGGTGATAGCAATAGAAGCAAAACAAGAGGGTTACTTGGGAGGGAGCTATGTGGCAATAACAAAACAAATAGCCCCTTTAATTAGAAATGTTGCAGATTCCGAGAAACATTGGCATTAATTTGGAGTTGGGTTTCTAACAAATGTAAGTCCAATAACACGCTTGAGGGAAATATCTGGCTTTCAAGCACCTAAATGTTCCGCTTTTTAAATCAGTAAACTCAGCACAGTATAGTCCAGGTCGTTCTGCGACGAGATCACCGTACTTTGAACTTCCTGAAAACCACTGCATCATTCTAGCTGTTAGTTTTTTCCCTAAAGCACATGAGCGCCCAGGCTGTGTGCCTCTCTCTCTCCCTTCTTCTCTATCTCCTTCCTGTTCCTCTCAGGTCCTCCCGCCTCCAGAGCTGCAGCTGTAGAGTCTGGATCTGCAACTGCAAACCACCTACTGCCCCATGATCCTGTTAAACACCTGCTGCTAAACCTGCTAAAATGTACTACAATTAATAATGATAATTATTAATGTTATTAGCTGTCAGTAATGCTTTTATTAATAGGAGCACTACAGTTGCCATTACATTACTATTGAATGTTCTTGTTATTTTCCTCTGTGCTCTCTGTCTCTCTCTCTCTCTCTCTCTCTCTCTCTCTCTCTCTGTCTATCTCTCCCCTACCGGTCGAGGCAGATGCCCGCCCACCCTGAGTCCAGCTCTGCTCAAGGTTTCTGCCTCTTAAAAGGAAGTTTTTCCATGCCATTGTCGCCTAGCGCTTGCTCTTGGTGGGAATTGAATTGTTGGGTCTCTGTAAATAATATTATAAAGAGAAGGTCTAGACCTGCTTTATTTGGAAAGTGCCTTGAGATAACTTCTGTTGTCAATTGGGGCTATACATATAAAAATTGACTTGACTTGGCTGTGTCCACAAGCTAGTCACTGACTGTGTCTGTCTGCTGGAAGCGGTCACCTGCTATGGAAACAACACTGAAGAGAGCAGTGAGAGTGCACCTAAACATTAAAGTTGCAGGCCATAAACCCAAAACAGTGAGTTGAAACAAGCTGAGAGGGACAGCATAGTAGAGTGACCTCTTTCAAATTACATACTTATTTGATCAATTGTTAATATAAAATATAGATTACAGCAGCTGTAATGCCTTTTTTATATTTATTTGTTGTTTAATTTGTTCTCCCCACAATATTTTCTCCTGGGATTTAATTGCATTACAGAATTAGTTTTAGATAATACCACTGAAGCCAGACTCAGAGCCAAAAGCTCCTCGACCTGTTGATGTAGCCTACCCATGTTAGGCAGTGCAGATGTGTTTAAGTGAGTTTTTTTTTTTCATGTTTTTTTAAACGTGTATTACGAGGCCTTTGAGTGTGCTAGCAGTGTGTTATGGGTTGTCCCGCTGCTGTCCGGCAGTGAGGAGTAACACAGAGCTTTTGACTCCTCCAATGGCAAACTCGTAGCGCCTGGTTCCTCAATGCCCGACACACACCAGCCGCATCCTGAGTGACAGGCCGCTCCCTGCAGAGCTCGGGAGGGTAATTGGCATTCAGGATCATCTGGATGATAGGGAGGGTGGCGAATTCCATGAGACGCCGCTCCCCGCCTTTTATCCCGCGCCACAAAGTTCCCCAAGACCCGTACCCCATTTGCACAGAGAGAGGGAGAGATGGAGAGAGCGTGAGAGACGACATGCAGCGAGAGAGAGAGAGAGAGTGAGGGAGAGAGAGAGGGAGAGACTACTTTGCATGCAGTGAGTTGGCAGTAGCATCCCTGAGGGAAACATTGTCGGTGAGGGGGAAACAGCTTTCTATGCATGAGGAGAAATCTCCTTCAGGTTTGTGTTGCAGCTACCAACCCACCACCCCCATCATCCTCATCACCCTCCCTTCCCCGTGCCCCCGCACCACCACCCACCCATCCACCCACACACACACACACACACACACACACACACACACACACACACACTCATGTCTGTAGGGATTTATGACCTGTCACCTCTGCAGCTCGTGGGGACGGGAGGGTGGAGAGGAGGAGGGAGGGGAAGGTAATGGTGGTGACGGTATGAGGGGAGGGCTCTTCACGTCACTCTGGTGAGCACGATGTATCAATCTGTCCAGGGATTTTGTCCATTCAACCATACTGCAGCAAGAAGAATTAACAAAGGGGGGGGGGGCAAGGTTATTGTGATAGCTACCACACCTAAGCTGTCTCCCAAAACGTATCTTTCATTTTCTCTCAGAAACCAACAGCGAAGTGACAGGAACACTCAACGTATCATTTGCTTTGCTGTCAAATGGCATGTGGTATTTAAAAAAGGAAAAAAAAGAAAAAGGAACGATAACAGAGGTGGCAATCGCACAAAATGACATGATGCGGTTTTGTTTAGAGAGGAGCGCAGAGTGACATGTGCATACAGTGTGCCGCGCTGTATATTTCTCTGTGGACATTTGATGGAGGGCATTAGCCTGTAGATTTCTGCCAGCTCCCATAAATTACTCTGCTGTACCTGTGCCCCTGAGGTAGATCATTAGTGTGCTTGATAGGTATAATAACGTAGCCCGGTGCATTGCCATTCCGAGGCCGTGTAGTCATGACTAAAGAGCTCTCTGTGCAAAGAGAATTGAATTATCCCTTCTGTCATACAGTTACCGTGAATTTAATGCATACTGAGTCGGGAATCAATAATTTGTCAAAAGCTGCTGATGCATTATTGTCAACTGTGCCAAGATGAAATTAAATGGAGTTATCGAACATAGGAGACACAACAGATTTTTACTGAAGATTGCAAACCTTGCCTTTCAAAAAATATCATTAAATGGCACCAAATATATCAGGATTTAATCCTTATGAATTCCTTAGGATTTACTCCGAAGAAACCATTTTATCCATAATCTGTAGCCTGACTGTGCAGAAAAGTCTAATAACATAGTGCCAGCCCCTGGTAGAAACCCCATGATGAAATATGATAATAATAGTAATAATGATTTAAAACATTATAAGAGAGCTTTGACTGAGGCCTCGAGTTTCATAGTGGTGCAACACAGTGGGACATGGCCCCTAAACTTCCCATAATGCAACTAAGTTGAATGTTTTTAATTACACTTTCTCTTCCCACAAACTCCACACCCCCGGGTTTTAACACAGGCTTTCTGCTATACATTTGTAGTCTCCAAACCTGATGGCGTTTCCAGGGTTATTTATTCAGACTTTCAGAAAGCTCCTCCAGAGCCACAGCAAAGATTAAACAACTGTTTTTAGACAGAATTCTTAAGTGGTTTATTTAAGAAACTTCAATCCCGTGCACAAAAAAAATAACAAGCCTGAATGTAAATGTTGTTATTGATTATGCCTATTATCTTTCATCAAGTCTGAGCCTTGTATAATACTCCTGCGTTATTCCTATAGCAATTTAGAACATAGGGGTAACACTTCAGCTATGATTAGGTTTGTTAGACAGCAAAGGAGGGTAAACAACCACAATGAATAACGTACACATTAAAAAGTGAACAAATTAAGTATGCGGGTGACGTTTTATTTTAACCCCCATTTAATAGGTGCAAGCAGTACAGTAATAACACAGCAGTTATATGGGTGTGTATAGGGTGTGGGTGTTTACCAGTGTAACGTAGCCATAATCATTGTCCATAAAGATATTATTACACCTGAACTAATCCTTACAATGTGGTATAAAATACATATAAACTGTTCACAACTGTTTCTACACGTGTTCGGGACCCATGAAGACATGTTGAGCCAGATGTTGTTGTGCGCCAAAAAGCTCTAAACCCAAGGTCTACTTACTAATTATTCGTTTCCTTATGCTGTATTTGTGTATAAATATATTATTCTGTGTTATGGCCCCTTTATTAACTGTTTATACATAGCTTATAACTCCTGGATAAGGGTTTGAGGGTTGTTATAATAGTGTGTGATGGAGTGTTCTGTGGAAGAGTTTATTATCAGTATAATATTAAAGGGGCTGTCAGACTGTGCCTCCTGTCCAGCAGCTCTTCAGATAACGCTGAAGAGATTTGTCTGCCAGTTGTCTGTCACAGGTTCTGCTGCAGTTATCAAACCTGAACAGAGTGAGTGAAATATTAATAACACATCCACATTTGGATCAGCCAGAAAGTGGGAGATTCATATTAAGTCACCACAAGTCTACCACAGTGAAGCTATAGGCTATTTGGATATTTGGTCATTTTGTTTGTTCATCTGGTTTTACATGTTTAAATTATTTTTTTTTTTTTTGATTTGCTTGTTTTATTGAAAAAAAATATCTCACGACAAACACAACCACAGAATAAATCAAAATTCTGAGAGAGTCTCTATGTCAAATAAAGGGCTCAAACCTTTCCTTCAAAACCGAATATAAGAAAGCAAATTGTTGGAAAAATGCTATATAAGCAACAACAGATGAGGAGGCTGGAAGATAGGATTTTTTTTAAGGCAAGAAGGTGGAGAAAGACGTGAGAGAGGGAAATATGGTTCAGGCGGGGGTTAAGAGAACGTGATGAATTTTCAACTCTATCCCAGAAAAGTAGTCCTGACCGGAGTGAGAAGGTCATTCCAGTGTTGGCGAGCCAGGAGGGAGAGGAGTTGAAAGTGGAGCAATGACCAGGTAGCTAAGCAGGCAGTTTGAAGCAGAGTGCAGTGCTGGTTTGGAGGGCTGTGGCCTGTGGGTAGAGGGAGGGAAGGGGGTGGCTCCTTCGGCAGCCCTCCTGCACCACCAGCAGGGCTTCGCATCCAATACGAGCTGCCAGCGGAGAGAGAGTGCAGAAGGGGTCTGACATAAATGAATTTTGTGAGGTTGAAGAAAACGTGGGCTGGAGTATTGTGAACAAGCTAAAAGGGTGAGAGGACCTTAGCCAAAACAAATTTCTCATTCAGAGGAGCTTACAATAGGTTTTCTTTCTGCTCAGGCTCACGCAATTTTGTGAAACAGAGCTTCATGAGATAGGGTTTCTTTGTCGTCATGAAACATTAAAATGCCATGTTTTGGACAGGAATTAAAGATTATGTTCCCACACCACAAATTAAATCATGAGGCAATTACGTTACGCTTCAGATTAGTCAACCACAACACCTTGTCCTCACCAAAAAACAATAGCATTGGCTGTTTGTTCATTTTATAGAGCAGCAGAGGTGTTTGGTATAGAACCATAATGGGGGCAACCTTTTTACAGGGTTTCTAAATTGGATTTATTAAATGTTAATAAATAATTTATTAATGCTTTATTAATGTTATAAAAAACATCTGGATCAAGGACATTTATTATCAACTTAACATTAGCAACTGCAGGTTGGATTAGTGTAATAATCCTACATTAATGACTTATCACCATTTCAAACTGCAGATAACTTATTAACCTTTACTGAGGGGTTAATACAGTGGTTCCCAACCTGGGGGATGAAGCTTCTTCAGGCTTTTAAGAACTATTATGATAACACAAGAAGAAAAATAAACTTGAGTCATGGACATTATAAAACTCGTGACAAGAGGTTGTGAGGAGACAGTGCTTTCCTTAAGGGTCACGAATCAAAAATGGTGGGAACATCTGGCTTAATAGAGAGTGAGAAACCTGTGACCTCTTTTTAATGACTGTTTAATTGCAGATGTGTTGTTACTGATACATCACTTTTGGAAATTGCCTTTTCTCAAATTGTCGCTGTTTAATTATTGCGCAGTACTGGACAGGTTTACCTCTGGAGGCCTAAAAGAAAACATGTAACAGTCTGGGATGGAACCTCGCTCCTTTGTTGAACTGCTCACAACTCAGACATGTGCAAACTTTGATGAGAGGTCGGGGGAACATAGGCTTCATATAGTAAATCTTTAATAGCAGGGGATTTTCTAACATTTGCTGATGGCTTAATGATTCCCAGGTTGGGGGTTAAATTAATCTTAAAGGCAGTGAGATGATTAAGATTGGAAAAGGGAAAAAAGAAAGAATCTCTGGCTTAATAGAAAGTGAAAACCTGTGACCCCGTATTAATGATTATTGTCATTGTTATCAGAATGTGACTTACTGACTTAAATCCTCTGGGTCAAGCAAGATGGTAAGATGGAAAATAAAAAAAAAGAAAATATTGAATCAAAAATGATGTTTATTGTATTTGATGTTTTTCTCTCTTTTTTGTTGTAGAAAAATGATAATAATAAAAAACTCTAACATTGTGTCATTCTGTTGTATGTTGGTCTGATCATCTTTCATCTACTGCCAAACATGTATGTTTAAAGATACATGTTAGTTTCCATGATAACATGAAATCATTTCAGTACCCGTCTTGTGTCTGTGTCACTCCTCCAGCCCTCATGTTGATACAGAACCCATATCTATCCAGAGATACCCATAACCGAGAGTAAACTATCGACAGTTGACTTT
Source organism: Seriola lalandi dorsalis (assembly GCF_002814215.2). NCBI lineage: Eukaryota > Metazoa > Chordata > Actinopteri > Carangiformes > Carangidae > Seriola > Seriola lalandi. Next base: position 2,544,188 of record NW_019525450.1, read on the forward strand.
AGCTAGACTGGCTTAATGTCTCTCACCGGCTGACCTCTTCCACCCTGCAAAGCAATCTCTGTGTTTGTCTGAGGAGAGGCCATGAATATCTCTCCTGCCTGCTATAAGTAGAACGCCATCGACACAGGGCTGAGCGAGGAGACATCTTCCGCTCCAGCGGCCGGTGTGGACAGAATGATGGAAGTCACTAAGAGAAGCGATCCTCTTTTCCCTGGTCTCAGTGTGTCTGGCTGGCAGCCAGTCAATCGCCTGTGACTTTGTAATATACAATTGGATTCCCCTTGCCTGCCATAACATCCTTTTGCAGATTAGACTCTGGATGACCTGCCAAGGAGGTAGGTTCGAACATATTGACACCTATGCATATGCAACAGCTTCCTCTCAGCGGGGCTTGCCGGAGCAGAGACAAGAGTGTGGTCATGGGGGTGTTGCTGCAGGGTCCATTGACGGAGAAGGACATGCAGTGTGATCCTCTTTTCAACGGCGACTCACTTGAGAAAACCTCCCTCATGCATTCCCTTCAGAGATAATGCATGCATCTTTGTAGACTGCACCTGCGCACACAGCCTAGTTGTGAGCACACACAGATGCAGCATGTCCAGCAGTGCAGCGGAGATGGATTTTGCAGGTTTTACCAAACAATGCTCTACATACACGACAGTAAGAGGAGAGATCCTTCAAGTTAGGGAGGCACTGCAGCAACAAGGCCTCTCACTGACTGACAGGGCTGTCCAGGTCTCGTCTGTGGAAAATATTCCAAACACTGATGGGGCTTTTTGCATCTCTCTGAGATACATTCCGACAGCGAAAAGCTGTGCAACATCTTATTTTTCCGTGGATCATCTCCTCTGAATTGTCCCTGGTTATTGTCATACAAAGGCTCAAAATATCTCAGCGTCCTCTGCTATCATCTCCTCTGCTTTCTCACCTCCTTCATTTTAACACACACACACTCCACTCTGTGTGCATAGAAGAGAGATTCATAAAAAGCAGTGGTGTCTTATGCAGATTTTATCTTTGTGTTAACCTCTAAATTATAGTGCGGAAGCACTTTATTTAAATACAGTTTTGGCCATGAAGATAGAGCTAATTTTGGAGGCTGGATGTCCCCGCCTCCTTTCCCTGTGACTTATTGTTGTAACTGCTTCCGACTCTGTTTAGCTATTTTTATTCCCACGTTTTATTTTTTTTCTCTATTTCTTTCATCCAATTTTCTCTCAGACACAAAAGGCATCTTTGTAAAAGAAAAGGAAGAAGAATGACAAGTCCTGGATAGCTTGAAAAGTGTGTCAGCGTGTGTCATTTGGAAACATCATCTGAATATTGAGCAGGCGGACTGCGTGTGATGAGCAGCCCAAAAAAAAACTGTCACATCCTACATTTTTATTAAATAACAAGATCGATCAGAAGTGTTTTTTTTTTACAAAGCTTTACCGCCTAAAGAATTCATTGTCCCACTAGATGACATGACATCTTAATTCTGTAATTTTTCCTACTGCGAAAAAAAGACCCAAATGTTGAAAAAGCGAGAGCCGAAAATGCCTGATCAGGGTGACCGTGAGAGGCAAACAGAGGTCCAGTGTTGACACGGGGCCCTTGTGGGACCGACCTCAGTGGAGGAAGTGACACAGAGCTGGAGCAGAGAAAGAATGGTCCAGGTGTGACCCCTGACCTCCGGGGGAAGTTATAACTAGAACACTGAGCTCAGTAGTGACACTTAATCTTAATTTAAACCCAGGTTGTCTCAGCCTCTATGGCCCTGACACTGACTCCTGTATGAAGGTGGCACAGCTCTTTGCTACTTTAAAGAAACTCCTCCAGGTAACAACAGAAACAAGGTTAGTGGGCGCAGGAGCAGGATGTGAAACAAACAGCTGAGCTAAAATCTGGAAGCACTCTGTGTTATTATGGATGAAACACCTGACATTGAGTGGCATTGTTAAATATTTATCACTGCTCCTGTCATGGGAGGAACTTGTAACTAAACAGTTTTTCCTTTTGTTTTTATTCCCTCTTTTCACTTACATAAGTATTGCATCTTCGTCTTCTGCTTGAAAAACATCTCTCACCTCATGGTGTGGTCTGCACTCTGGTGCCTGGAAAAAAAAAAAAGACAAGAGGTGGACATAAACAACAGGAACACCAGAGAACTGTATCTTAATATGAAGCTACATCTAATAGCCAGCTAGCTTAGCTCAGCTCAAAGACTGGAACAGGCAAAACAGCAAGCCTAATAAAATATCAACTTGGAAATCAAGGGGAATTCAATGAATACAAATAAGAAATATCACTCTGGTCAAACTCTAAAAATTTTGAGCTGATGAATTAATTGAATTGATGAACTGATAAGTACTTTTAGACTAGCCTTTAATTACAAAGTGTACATTTAATCAACAACAGCATTGTTGTACTTTTTGCAGTGTATATCTTCTGATCCCATCATCCATAAAAGGATGTGGCTCAGGTGTTGAGGTGGGTCTGAAACCGTTCATAAGGGTCAGTGGTTTAGATCCCCTTCTCTTCCTGTCCTCATGTCAAAGTGCCGTGAGCAAAACACTAAACAATTTGCTCCTGATGAGCAGGCCAGAGCCATACATGACAGCTCTTCCAAGTGTGTATGAATGGATGGATGAGTGACAGGCTTAGGCAGATAAGTAGCTCCTATTTGCCAGCTGTATATAATGAACATGTCACAGTAAATCAGTACCAACATCACTAAGCTTTACAGTACGATGGTAGCATTTTGCAGTCTGACTTATTGTATTATTTTAACCGATGTGTAACTCCAGCAGGACTAACACCAAGAGACCTCAAACTCTTATTTTACTTACTCTTATCTTATTTTGAAAGATGTCATTTAGTGATTCTCCATCCATGTTCATGAAGAGATCCATGATAAAAAAAAAAGATTATACTGACAAATTACTAAGAAATTACAGTGCATGCCATGACTATCAGCACAGTTATTACCCTGAATAATCTAAAGCGTCCATTTTCTTTTTTGATGTATGTAATTTGCAGTGTAATTTCTATTCAAAAACTCATGGCACATGGCAGATTATTGTCACTGAGTCACAATGATCCTAAATTACTATCCCCAGCTAAAACGAGCCCATTCAAATAGTGATAATGCAGAAAATAAGATGCGAGAAAAAATGATTGCCTCCTTTATTTGTGTCCTTCCTGTAGGGACTTGTTTTGCTCTGTTTTTCCTGTATTTTCTTAAATTATTTTTCATAGAGATTGGGAAATTGTAGAGACTGTTAATAATAAATGTAAATGTATTAAACTCTTAAAGCTTTTATGACAATAGCATGGAGCTATTTAGTGCTTTGATTTTACAAAAGCAGTGAATTAATTCTTCCCTCTGTGATCCTTCACAGTGTCAGAGGATTTCTCTGGTGTTTGTCATCAGACAAGTGCCTGAGCTATATCCTTGGAGAAATAACTTCATTCAATTCAATTTCCTTTAATTAGTCACAAACATAATTCTGCTATTTTCTAACATCTTGGATGACGAGGTGAAAAAAAAAATCCTTTCATGTCTGGAAAGGATAGAAACAGCCAAAGATTAAGTGAAAATTCTTTGCAGTTTTCAAGCCAAACTCACCAGGGTAACGGCCTCCCAATTTGTTGTTTGCTCTCTATATCATAGTTGCTGCACATAAATTATCAAGAGATTTATGTGCATACAAGATATGAGTTGATGACATATTAATCAGTGGATGCTTCCAGGTATAGCCTACTTTTGATATGAATAAATATGCAAAAAACAGCTTGCAATGGAATGAGGAACAGAACATTTAACAGTGTTGTTCCCTGCCAACACTAAAACAGAGGAAAATCCCAGGCTGATTAAAATCAAATGAAAACAAGGAAGACATCGCCCAAAGCTGACTAGATGTTAAATCACAACATTCTCTCCATTTATTTGATTCTTACTGCAAACCTACTCAGCTGGAAAATAAAAAGAAAATGTTGAACTGTGGCTCATCCCGCATGCAAATGAGATGCACGCAATTAAAGCCTTACAGTGACTTAGTGATGTTTTGTTGTAGCTGTCACTGTAATTTTTCTCTGTGTTTTCTTACAGTAAATTCCACATGCACTTTTGCCTAACAAACAAATGCCAGAGCAGTGCTATTGTAACAATATTTATAGCATACAACTGTGACAAATCACCTCATTTGGACATTCTGGATTTGCTAAAAGCCAAACAACACTCAATAATCAGTCTTTGGAGTTGAATTTGGGTCATGGAACATTTTGAGTGTAGAAAATATTGTTTTTGCAAGTACATAAATTATATTCTGTAAACAAATTATCAGCCAAAGATTAATTTAACTTATGCAAAAAAAAAAAAACGATTTTTTTTTTTCCTCAGGAAATGTACTTGCGTATTTTCTATTATCCACACAAAAACACACTCATCACATCTATCACTCAGTTTTACTCATTTTCCATCTCTTAGGTCCCTTGCTCTGTGATGCTCAGCTTGAGTTCAAGTTACTCAGTCACAATTCCAGCCAATCAGAAAATGGTTCGGAGTTGGAAGTTAATGATTAGTTTCTTTGTCTCCAATCCAATGGCTGTTTACTGGTTGGTTACTAGGGAAGTAGGGAAGCACTGGGGGACTGCTTGGTGCCCTGCTTTAGTAGCTTACAACCTAGCAGCCAATTCAGGGGCTGCATCCTTCGGAAGCTGCATTTGAAGACTGTCACAGCAGCGTGGCGATGCTGTCTCATCTCGAAGGCTCCTTCAAATGCGGCCGAGAAATGTAGCCTCCTTTTCCTGGGCAACAAAGGCTCCAAAAGGTGGTTCCTTCGTGGCCCTACCCATCCCAAGAATCATTGTGCGATGGTAATGATAATAATGTCAGCAAACAATGCTGACAGAGAGCCCAAGGATTACACTTTTAGGTTTCAGAACTGTAAAAACGTAATTCGTAAAACCTTTTTTAAGATTTAACTTTTTAAGTTTTTGTTCAAAAAGGTTGCATGTTCTCAAAGTTGCTAGGTGACAGGGGCGGCATTTTGTGACAGTAAGGGCTAGGTGGATTTTGTTAGTTCTGAATAGAGCCAGAGTTTCCACTGTTTCCAGTTGTTTTGCTGAACTAAGTTAGCCGGCAGCTGGTGGTAGCTTCATACTAGCAAAAAATCTTTTTTTCTGTGCTGAAGGAATGAATTCCCAGTTATTGTTAAATTAATCATATAAATTAGTGATATTCAAAATACTGACTTTTTTGAGGCTGGCACATTTGTCCATGTGAAGCTTGGTGTGACTCTGACAGCTACAAATACACCCCATAAATTGAAAAAAAATATAAGTACACCTCTGATGCTGTAGTTGAAGTGAAATACACCTCTATTGTTCATGAGTGCATAAAATTTTATTGTCCAACTGATCTTCGAGACACAGTGGGAGCTCTGCTTGACTTGCTGCATCTTGACCGAGCCAGTGAGTAATGACTGATATCCGTCCAGCCGCTCCCATCCAGTTTGACCACAGTCAAGCCGCTGCCTTGGCCCCTCGCACTGCAAACAGCCCACCGTCAGCCTCGGCCAAATTGGTCTAATTCTAGGTGACACATTTAGCGCATGATTTAGCTTGCAGACCTACAGCTGTGTCCCCGACACTCAAGACAAGACCATTGGGGCGTCTCATGAGCATAATTAACCCCTTCATTATGGAAATAAGCAAAAACATTTTGAATAATCATGGCATGCTGGATTGGCGGCCAGGATTAAAGCAGATGTGACGGTATGCTTGGCTGACTTTGGATTGTGCACGCCACCAGAGCTGAAGCCAAAAATGAGATGTAATGATTCAAGGAGAAGGAAGGAGATTCATACATTCAGGAAACGGCTACCACCAAGGTCCCTCTACTTTGCTCATCTCATCACTCTTTATTCACCATTGAATTGCAAGTTTGAAAAAGAAATAAAATGAAACTCTCAGTCTGAGGCAGAATCTTTCGGCCCTTCAGCAAAAGGTATAGATATTTTAAGGGAAAAATAGAAAATGTAGTTGATGTAGAAATTATTCTGAAAAGAGGACATTATATAGACCCTGATGTTACCTTGAAAAGCTGACTGTTGGTGGTAACTTGGATTTTATGCAGCAGACAGCTGCAAATAACAGGTGAAGAATCCAACTGCCAGTGCTTCAAAGTGTAATGTTCAAGAGGCACTTGTATAGATGTGTGATACTGAATGTCAGATTCAGTCTATAGGCTACAGACTGACTCTTTCACTCAGATGTAAAGCAGCCAGATCACAGCTTGTCAGTGGTAGAACTAGTGAATGTCATGAGGATGAAACCGGTGGAATAATGTAAAACATCATACTATCTCTCACGTTTGAAGATAATTGTTTGATGCTTAAAGGAACAATCCAAAATTTGGGTTAATTTGCTTATTTGTGTTCTGACGCAACCTGTGAAGACTCCAAGAAACAGTTAGAGCAGGAAACTTCCAGCAACTCCACTGACTAGTGATGCACTGACTTTTCATCAAGCACCCCCATTTTGTTTTTTTTCTGGATTGTTTGCCATTAAAATTGGTACAAATATTCATTGTTCTCATCAGGATTAGTTACTCTGGGGACCCCCTGACTAGTTTCATAAGGCAGAAATATTTTATTTTCGGTTTATTTGGTTTGGTTTATGACCAACAAAGATGTCAAACATGGTAAACATTATCAGCGGTGTCGTTGTGAGCATATAGCATGGTGACGTCTGCACTTAGCTCAAAGCAAGACTGTTGGTCTCCCTACATTACTGTTACTGTGCATAACTGTACATTACTGTCTGGACTGTTGAAGCAAACATTGTCATTTATGATTTAAGTGTGTACACAATGCATTAGAATTAGTCTATCAAGATTAGAGTTATATGCCAAATGAATAAACCAAAATAATACTGTATCTATTAGGTACAATAAGTCCTGGCTCTACTGGGGCTTTTTGGTCTTGCAGTGTTCTGGATTTCCACACAAAAAGCTGAGGACACATGAGGCTCTCAACACTCTGGCCTAAAGCGTGTGTGAATGTGAATTTAAGGATGTTTCTTTCTTTCTTTCTTTCTTTTTTTTTGAAACTACATTACATACATTAGTCTAGCTCCTGCCTTTCACCAAATGCATAATGTAGACAAACTGCAACATAAACTTGGAAAGGTTGGGCTGACACAGAAAATGAGTCAGTAAATTTCAAAACACCTCCTCTCACTTAAACCCCTAATTCTAGCAAATACTCCAGATCAGTGGGTTTCATCATAAACGATGCAGTCACTTTTGTATTTCTTACCAAGTAACCTTTTTTTTTCCTTTTCATTTTTGACTGATGACAGCACCGCCGGTAACACAGTGTCAGACTAATATTTTACCCACAATCTCAGTTACAGTAGATTCCACTTCTCTCCTCTGAAGAAATCAAGTCACTTGTTAACCTCTGATCTTGCATGTTGATCATTTGTTATGCAAATTATGTACAAATGATGGATTTATCATACTGAGCACAGTGTCAGTGACATTTATGAATGGGAAGACACAGCTGGGTAGTAGCCCTTCAGCATATGTGTGTGTGTGTTGTGTATGACATGACTGTATTTAATAGGGAGTGTGTGTGTGTGTGTGTGTGTGTGTGTGTGTGTGTGTGTTTGTTGGGGTTGTTGGAATTCAATAAGGCAGATGGGCCTTTTTAGAGTATTATCTTTATTGCCAAAGAAAGGGCCAATCTGTTTCTCCCTTTTGCCAACAATACGCATCAATATGTACGGCACATTTCCATTTTGCTTACATTTTCCCATTGACTCGCCTTGTTTTTGTTTTTCTTTGCCTTTTGCCTCCATTGGTTACAGCCGTTGATGAAAACACAATGCACCTCAACCCCTTTCACAGCCAGAAAATGAAACAGAGAAACACAACAGGGGTGTATTGCTGGTTTCAAGAGAGAGGAGAAAAGCGTGAACCCATAGTGCAAGGCTTTTACTGCAGGGATTACTCTGTTCGGCTTGACAGCGAAAGCGAGTCATGGAGCAGACAGCCTGGGCCTCGGTGGAGAGAGGAGAGAACAGAGATGATCCACCTGTACTGTGGCTCTCTGAGGGCTGGCTAAGTCAGAGCCGTGCGGATTCTAAATGACACGAGCACCTCATCTTTAAATACCACTAAGCATATTCCTCCTGTTCAGCCCGGTAGAGAGGATTCGCACCTGCAAAGCTGAGAGCATAAAATATTACAATGGGAGCAGGGATGACATTTAAGGAGAGTTTCTACTGCACTGATAGGGATAACGTGGGGCTGAAGTCAAGTTTTAGTACCATATGTAGTTGTCATGTGATGAAGGCTCCTGCAGCATCAACAGATGGATGTGATTTAAGGAGGGATAAGTAAAAAAAAAATAAACAGCAGTGTGTGGAGGAGGAGAATATGCAAGTAAAGCAACATTTGCTGACATCTAGACAGACTTCTGCAATATTTCTCCTGGTGCACTTCAATCCAGAATAATGCCTGTTGTACTAAATCCATTTATCAATTATCTATACCTGTTTATCCTGTGCAGGCTTGTATTCTATTCTATTCTATTATATCATCGAATGTAATTGTCATGTTTGGGGGTCAATCTAAGACAGAGGGGTTTCTTATAGTTTCACCATTTTGGACTCCTGTTACTGTCATCATACTATCTATTGTAAAACAGACAGAGACATCACTTGTACAAGCACCAGGTATGTTTTGTTTGAATAAACTTGGTTCTGCACCTCTGAATTTTTGCCCACATCTTTGCCCCATCATTGTGGTTTAGTCTGAAATATCTCAACAACTGTGAAATAATATTCATATATATTGATTGTGCCAAGATTTTGAATCTTAACCACTGTGGTGATCCTTCACTCTTCCTCTAGCGACACCTTGACATTTGCGTCCCGAGAACAACTGGCGCCATCGTCAAGTAAACATGGTAATTTGTCCAATACTCTGATTTATGACCAAATCCAAAGTAATCCAAACTAATCTCATCAGCCTAAACTGTACATAGAGTGTAGTGGTAATGTTCTACTGGTAGCATTGTAACATGCTAAACTATGATGGTGAACATGGTAAACATTATACCTGCCAAAAAATGAGCATGTTAGCATTGTGATTTTTAAACACGTTAACATGCTGAAGTTCTATCTAAGTACACCCTCAAAGAGATGCTGTCAGGCTGTGGACTCGTTCTCCCTTCTTGACATATGACAGAAGTTAATTGCTCTGAATAAAACCCTCTCTCTGCGTTGACTGTAAATGCCTTAGGCAGGATGGATATACATACTTCACTGGTGTTTGGTTAGGGCAGAAATAGCTTTACATCTATAGAGCGCAGCAGGGATGACGTATTTTTGTAGGCCAACCCAGATGTTAACATCTCCGCAATTTCTTCAATAAAAAACCGATGGGATTTTTATATTGGCTTTTGGATTACTGCAAAAAATAACACTGTTACAACCAAAAGATTATGATCCTTAAATGTTTTGTTCAGCAGGATAATCTTCACAAATGAACAGAGCTTTTATGATTTTTGAAGCCTAAATATAATCACCAGAAGTAAAAAGCTAATGTTAGGCTATAAACAAACTGCAACGTCATCACCACTAAACTCCCAAAATGCAGTTTGATTCAGGTCTACCAACCCTTAGACTTTGGGATGAGGGAACTGGAAGTGCTAAAATGCGAACTAATTTCCGGGTTTTTGGGCTCATTCCTGCGGCACTCTAATTCTCTGGTGGCATAGGGAAAGGCATTCTATGAAATGTAGGAAATCAGTTCAAGAAGTAGGAGAAGACTCAGGTGGCAGAACAAGTGCTCACACCAAGAAGTTAGATCAAGTAATTAAGTAAACTTAGTAAGTTTAGTAAGTAAGTAACAATTTGTTTTCCTGCACAGAGCAGCACGGGGAGATTCGATTAATGTTCTTTTAAACAGAGGTCACATGTGTCTCGTTGAAATGGAAGTGATTTTACACTCTGTAATCACAAGTGGAACAGAAAACACAGGGGATGACCATATCATTTGTTGACTCCCTTGGTTTTAGTAGGAAAAAAAACACGTTCAAAACATCTGTGTGTGTGTGCGTGTGTGTGTGCGTGTGTGTGTGTGTGTGAAATGTATTAGCAAGTGGTGCACACGTGTATTTGTGCATGTTTGTAAATAAATACAAGCATGTGTATGTGTGTGTAATTGCAAGTATGTGTATGTGCAAGCTTGTGTGTATATGTTTGTACATATGTGTATGTGTGTGTGTATGTGTGTGTGTGTGTGCGTGTGTGTGTGTGTGTGTGTATGAAATGTTCCCAGGCAGAAAATGAGTTATGAATATGCATCAACACATTTTACTGCATATCATCATCAGGACTCTGCCAGTGACTCAGGCCAAGTAAAGCCTGCGACTGACCCTGGGACAAGCTGGAGCTAAGGTCAAGTCACATCACATTTATTTTTAGAGCGCTGTGTTTGTTCTCAGAGCAGTTTGCAGAACAACAAAGGGAGCAGCCGATACAACTGGTGACATTCTGCACAACAAATGTGTGAGCCTGCTCTGCTTTAAGAGACAAGGCAGGTTAGAGTCCTGATGAAGCACTGATGTTTTGTGTAATAACATAATATATTTTGAGGTATTCTGACTGTACTGTGAACGCAGAACTGTCGTGATTAAATATACAACTGCATGTGTATAAAGGAATCACTATATTGCTAACACTTTTAATAAACACTGCATATGACACTGTTGCAAATATCTGGAGGCCCAGTCCAGTGGATTTTCACGTTTTATGAAAGAAACAAGTTTAAATCTGCAAAATGGTTTATCTCACACTTCAATCGGAGAAAGAAAATGAAGAAGTTATGGCTTGTTGAATACTGTGGCCATGAAACGAAGTTTAAATCAGAGCGTTCAAACAGACTTCTGTAGCAGTCATGCATTTAGAATACAGGCGCCAGAAAAAAATAAATAAAATGTTAAGCCTTGAAAATGCCTCACAGTCACTTAGTGCTGGATATTTAGTTCGTGCAGTTATAAAATGTCAATTATGTTAGTAGATTATAATGGATAATGAGAAAATAGTATTTGTGCAGGAGCATCCATGATTACCCAAGCAATAAAATCATGACTATTAAATTGATACTTAAATATTTTTGTAGTTCTGTGCTTCAGAGACTTTGGACTAGTGTCAATCAGCAAACAGACACAAAAAAAATTAAAAATAAATATATGAAAAAGTGAAACAGATTTGACTTATTTTTATGTGAGGTGAATATTCTCACTTACATCTCTCTCCATATGGACCCTTAGGCGAAGATGAGCCCCTGACATTCACGCTCCCCACTTAGTGGTGTAGAGGGACAGGTGTAGGACCTCAAAATGAAGATAATGATAATTGTTCATGTGACCTATGTTTATGTATTTATCACACCGCTCTTGTAATTATACTGAGTGAACCTGAGGAAGCCACAGGCCAAACGCGTTGTTCGCTCTCAAAAAGAAGTCAGTGAAGTCATCTCAGTGTGCCGTGGTTAAGTGTGATTTTTTCTTATAGATATTTATTTTATTTTTTTTTATTTTTGTTATGTATAATGTATAACACACTATAATATAATTAAGATTACTATCACCATGAGGTCCATTTAATAGTTATGTAGTTAAAATGAAAAATTTGAAAAAAGAAAATCATTCAGTAGACATGCAAGCTACATATACGAAAAAAAGACCATGTGATGTGATTGTAATCTGCAGAAAAGCCACTAAAAGGACCTTGTGAGGAAATTGTTTTCTTCAGCTGCTGTGTCCAAGGTGAAGTAGGAACACTGAACCTCACAATGATGCAGCTGTAAGCAAACATAAAACTGATATGCTTGATAACACATTAAAAAACAATATTATGTTGGATTTCTTGAATTGAGTTGTTTGTATGCTGCTTATAAATACTAAATAAGGGGAGTTTAATTTCATTTTTAATATTTTTTAATTTTAAATTTAAGGCACAATGAACCGAACGAATGACCACAGAAAAGAAACAAATTTCTGTTTCCCGCAGAGGAGCTGTAGGGAAAGTCATTCAAGCTACAAAGTCAAGAAAGAAAGAAAGAAACAGAGAAGTAAACAAGTTACCAATAGAGAGAGAGACAGAGAGAAAAAAAACCAAAGTGCAACATTTACTTGCTTACTATTGCTGTTGACAGCAGGTTTAACTGGGTATAAATACAAGAGGGCGCTGCTACCTGCTACTGCCTCTAATAAATACAACTGTTTGTCTCCTTTTTATGCAATTAACAGATGTTTTGATCCGGGTGTTTTTACTTTCATCTGCCGTCAATAATGAGACGCAACCTCCTGATAACACTCTCCATCTCTGAACTCCAGAGACCACTTCTGACAGAGGAAAACAGAAACATCACACCAATCACACGCACGGAGCGCGAGAGCAAGAGTCGGAAAGTGACAGAGAGAGAAGGAAAAAAAGGAATAGATAATATGGAGATGATAGGACACCTCAGCGGGGGGTAAAACCTTGGTTCTATATAAGACAAGGCAGCTCTGTCATCTCTCCTCTGTAGTGCGCTGCTCCAGATGATGTTATTATTAATGTACAAAAACATGGCACCATGTTGGTGTCAGTGCTATAATGTGTTTAATCTGGATTGCAGTGCATCATGTGAACACAGGGTGTAATGGTTGTGGTTAGTCTCACTGTCACGCTGAAGGTTGGACAGCTGACAGCAGGATGTTCTCTAAATGGAGAAACACTTTTATATGTCGGTGTGAAAGTTTTATTGATTTATTTTATTTATTTGTTTGTTAGGTTATTAAAAGCACATTTGCACAAATCACATGTGATATATAAAGTCATTTGGTTTTCAGACATTTCAAATTATATATTTAGACCATATGTGTGAAATATCTGAATATTAAATGTGAAATGTGCAGCATCACACATGAAATGTAAGACACATTTCATATGCCATAATTTAACTTAAAGGCATATGGTGATTAATCACATGTAAAACAGGAATTTTATTTATTTATGTATTTCTTTTTGTAATATGGAAAATTTGCATATATTTATAACACACATATAGATTAATAAATGAAATATATTAGATATATTTACACACGTGATACATAAAAACACATATGGTTTTTGGACATTGACAAATGATGATATAAAAAATATTTGAAAAACATGTGAAACATAAAAAAAATTCACATTAAAAATAAAAAACACTTCATATGTGATAGTTAGATATTTGTGGTTTACACATGTTACATATACTTTTACAATCAATGGATTTACATATATCAATATATTGCATATTCTCATGCATATATAGTGACATGATTTTGGGCATTCGGCAAAGGATTGTGTATGTCAATCTCATTTAGGCTGTCTGAGATATGTGAAATATGAGAATCACAGAGGAAAAACTCAATTTATGCACATCATAAACACATTTCACATGCAATAAACACATGTCAGTGCCTAATAGACAAGATATGTAAAATCAATTATGTAATGTGTGTGAGATATATTACATTTCACATGTAAAAACCTCTTCTTTGGGAAATTTAAATAATATGCTGTATATATGTGACGTGTAAGACATTGCATTTGAATACAACAGTGTCATTTTTAAAATTGAATAAGATTATTATTATTAATAATAATAATAATAATAATAATAATAACAAAAATCATAATAATAATAATAATAGTAATAATAATAATAATAATAATAATAGAATTTCACATTTACTGAATCTTTGTCTGTAAAAAAATCATAATACAGGAAAATGTGATTTTTAGACATTTCACATTTATGTTTGCTGTTTATAATCATTTTCGTGTTCATATGCATTCAACTGAGCCAACTTAGGCTCAGATAGAAACTCTAAATTACATATGCCTGTAACTGCTATTATTGCCACCATGGTGGTAAAGCTCTAAAAAGACATGCACATTGTACGTTATGAAAATGAAACACTAGGGTGTTCAGTAACACATCAGTCATTGTTTTCAATTTACAACTACACTACAAATAACAACTTTAAACAGTTGCTATGCATTTACAAAATGAAGGATCCTAATGTAGCATAATACTTCAACAAACAAAGTCCATATCAACAAAAAATATTTTTAGATAACCTTCCTCCTCATGAAAACCACTAGCAGCAGTGTCATTACTTACCTAATACATGAGCAAAAGTGCTCTGCATTGTCAAGAATATTTTTCACTGATGACACCGATGAGGGAAAACAAGCCATTTCTAATGTATGGAGTCATTCACTGTCATTATCAGACATTTTCCTTTTGAAATATCATGTTTACGCAAATGCAAAGTCTTCATCCATCAAACACTAACAAGCAGAAAATAGCACAAAGGAGAAAACAATAAATCATCACTGTACTAATATATGTGTGGTGCTCATTCACCAGTGGGAGAACCCCAATTATCCAAAGCTTGCATGAAACCTCACTCATGTTCTGTCTATTAAAACGGTCACAGCGTGGCACTATCTGTTCAAGCGTTTTCAAAAAGATGTTATTACTTTTTTTAACTTATTTTTTTATTAAATTGCATATGTGTATGTGTTGTGCCTAATTGAGGGGTCCAGTACTGTGGTCGGCTGCTATTACAAATCCAGTGACCTCATTGCCATTGTGCCTCTGACCTGTGCTGCAGGAAACCCTGCACTGTGACCTCTCTCACACAAACACACACACACACATTTACCATGTGAGAGTGATACGTCCCAGCTACTTAATTTTCCGTTAGCTCATAAAAGTTTATAAATATCATTGTAGTTCATTGTAGTCCAGTCATTTTCTCCAGTTACTCACGCCATGCAGAAAATGAAATTCTGCTGGTCACAGCAAATTGCAGGTGTGGCACTGCACCCTGCCGAGCATCCACAGTTCAGTTGGTTGAACCTTTGCATAATGGAGGCCTCATGCATACAACAGAAACAAGACATTAGATTAACTAGAGAGGAAACTGAGAATAAACTGTTTGTGACCGTAGTAAAACAGCTTTTGCTGCAAAGGAACCTTTATAGATTTGCTGTAAACATGTTTCTTTTCATATCTATTAACCATTAAATGCATGGATGTTGTAAAGGCATCTTGCCATCCAAACCTTCCCTGGGGCTCCTGGTATGATGTGTGGAATAAAGGGATCTGATGGTTTTTACAAAATAAACAATATTTAGTATGAAAACAAAGTATGTTCCATCACAACAGCACCGATTATTCACTATAACTAGAAAAAAAACAATAAAGGTTTTATAAGACTTAAGATGGGCTGAAAAAATGGAAAATAACATGCAGTCAAAAACTATGTGGTGCTGCTCTACTACTACGTGGGAAACGTGAGCTCTGAAAACCTCCGAGATAAGGAGTGCTTATAGGGAATCAAGGGGAAAAGGCATGGACACCACATTCTGTTTCTACACCTGTTTGTTAAGTGCAAAGCACAATTATGTATATTATATCTTATGGAGCAATAAAGATTACATTTGCACAATATCTTGACATGAAAAATTTGGCTCCTACAGGTGACATGGCAAATGTTCCTCTAAATGTTCCTATGGGTTCCTGGAGACCCACATCAAAAATAAATCATATTGATCCAGAGATTAAAACAACATTGCTTTTTTAAATGCCACTTGCAACATTATTTAGTACAACTACCCGGAACTAATGTAGTTTCACACAGAAGTCCCTCCATAAATACTATCTGCATCACAGTTATACAGTACAGTTTTTATTGAAACTGTTTCAAATAGTTTGAACTGTACTACATTAAACAAAAAGGTGTTCCTATTATTACCTTCACTGATATAAATGAGGCGGACAAATGTCAGTATAACACAATACAGATTTATGGCATGACTGTTGTATTAGCATTAATTTTAGCTATGTGTACCAAATAAACTGGAAACTGGGATTCTGTCCTGCGTTCCACACTGTCTACTGTAACTGTTGCTACAGACGCACCCTTTTTAGTTACCGTCATTGAAACCCCTCAATATTGAACACAATGCTGCTCTGACACATCAAATTATTTCACCATAATGTGAAAGTAGGTGACATAAAGAAACTTCTTCATGTCAGCTTGAATATGAAATAGTGGCATTACATGAGGCTAAACTGTAATACACAACATTACCAACTATTACCTGATTATATGCTAACTGCATAACATGAAATAAAATAAAGATGACACTCTAAAGAACTTATATGAAATGTGATTAGAATATTCTAACTTAAAAAATCGAGATATGCTGAGTATTAGTATGTTAATATGTATAACATCGAGCTGTCTCTTTTCTTTTTTTTTTACTTACTACATCGAGGCTCAGTGAGATCGATTTATATTGAAAATGTTAGTTAGATAATAGCAGTTATAATGAACACAGAATTATCTGATGTGTACGAGCAACAAACTGGTGGCATTTTCATACATCCCCCTGTTGTACTGTAAACTTCATATTATGTTGTTTACTGTTTCTGCGCTTCCCACATAATGAAATTCAAGAATAATGGATGATCGATCCCAACCCAGCATATTCAAAGGAGAGGAAGACAACCATTGAGAGACTGATGAGTTCACACATTTTCAGTGGCGATCTTAAGATCTTGAATTTCAGAGCCGGCTTTGCCAGCAGACTGGATCCAGTATCATTGTGTTCTATTTGGAACCCAGTTAAAAGCTGTTTGAGATCTCTTTGTAAAAAGAGCCAATTGATTGAAACGGGATGACACTTGGATGCTGGATGTAAATTTGTCTTCACACAAGGTTAAAGTCTCTGCTGGTCTGAGGGACAGAGCGAGCTGACGTGCTGCTGCGAAAGCAAAGTATAGAAGAACCATGTTTTCTGCATGAAGCTTTTGTCACTTCATACACCAAAGTCAAAAGCGTTTTAATATGTTAAAGGTGTGATATTTTTCCCTGAGCCTCAGCCAAGATGGAACCATGATCGATGATACATCATGTCCTGACATCCCGCATAAATATAACAATATAATGTATGTGACTGAACCGTCTTGCAGCATGTTTGCTGTGCATCTAAATTGGCAGCAACTGTATGCCTCACTAAAGTGTCTTACTTTTCTCTCAGTGTCTTTTATTAAGTAAATAATATGGACAGAGCACACAGTTCACTGCAGAGAATCTTTGATGTGTTGTTTCCATGACAGTTGCAATCATACGTACATAGTCACCTCCTGCCTTTATTACATTAATGTGTGCGAGGCATTGTGAGCGGTGGCTGCCGCATAGCAGCAGCTGCCCAGTATGCTAACAGCTGAAGCAAAATGAAGGTGACTGGTAATGGTTATTGTTTTGTCCCTCTCTGCCATTTAATCTCCTTTCAGAGAGCTTCATTAGGCACTGGAAGAGCAAACGACTTGTAGATAAAACCTGATCTGTAAGCCAGGGACACTCAGGACAAGCCAATCTTCATTCACATGCTGGACCAAATGGCAGGAGCACTGGTCCAATTTTCTGTCACATGAGTACTATGTCACAGATCGGAGGGAATGAGAGAGGCGGGATTAGAAATTCATGAGTATTTAGCTATTGTTACAGAATATGATGTTGAAAATAACCAAAACATGTTAATACAGAAACCAACATTAAAAACTAAAGCCATGCTAGCAGCTCTGTGAGGCTTTACTGAAACAGAGCAGTGCTTTGAGCTAAATGCTAACAGACTCACAAGGCAGGTATTATGTTTACCCTCTTAGTTAAACATGTTCCCATAATATTTGGCAATTAGCACTAAAAATAGTACAGCTGAGACTGTCATTAGCTTTGCCAGTATTAATACTGGACAAACTGAAAATTCGACCAGATGGTGGCGCTAGAGGAAAAGTCAGAGGATCATTGAAGTCATTACTCAACAGCCTCTGAGGACCTTGAATATCTGTAGCAAATGTATTAGCAATCCATTCAATGTTATAAAATATTTCATTCTAAACCACAAATGTTGTCCTCATGGTGGTGCCAGAATGAAATGCTAGGGCATCACCAAAATTCATCCTGTGGGAAACGTGAATGTACGTACCAGATTTCATATCAATCCATCCTAAAGTACTGGAGACATTTGACAATGTTGTTCATTAAGTAGATGTCAAGCTATTTCATTGAAAACTTTTGACCCAATGGCAGCGCAAGAGGAAAAGTTAGAGGATCTATAATTTCATTAGTTTTGAGCCTCTGGGGACCATGAATATCTTTAGAGATTTCACAGCAATCCATTTGATAGTTGTCAAGATATCACTCCGATCCACAATGTCATAAGAAAAGAATTGTTGTGCTAGAGGAAAAGTCAGGGGATCAAAGTTGGTATGATTTATCCTCTGGTGAGCAGGAATGTCTCATTTTTGTGTCATTCCATCTTGTGCATGTTGAAATGCTTTACAGGATGAGTGAAAACCCACTGATTGTGCCACAAGGAAAATGCATCACCAAAGACATTAGGATTCATTTTGTTGTGACCACAAATGCCTGTAAAATAAAATGCCAGTCAATTAATACAAAAGCTGTTTAGATACTTCCGTCTGGACCAAAGTGGTGGACTAATCCACAGATCAACATAGCCATCCATAGAGCTACGCCACCAGCATTGCTACAAACAAGCTATAAATTAATACCGTACACTTTGCCAGGACTCAAGATTCAAACCAAAAACTGCAGGAGAAGCCAAGTTGGCTACTTTAAATCCAATCTCTCCTTGTATCTCAGCCAGGAATGGCACTCTGAATATAAATGAAACATGCCAATCTTCCCATCCCTATTTTAAATCCACCATCCGCCGCGATAGAAGGGAAGCAGAAAGTACTTTGGCTGTGATTTGTTTCATGTGAGGCACCGGGGAAGTGTGGAAATGTTCAGTTGTTATTAGGAAGGACACAGAGGAGGAGGAGCCGGCGGAAGAAAAGGTGGAGATGGCTACGGCTGCAGCTGTGGGAATGGCGTGAGCATATCAGGCTGAGCAGATTGTGTGGTCTGAGTGGCTATTAAAAGTGACAGGATGGAGGCCTTGGAGTTGGTGAGCCGCCTGATTACACCTCTCCTCCCCAGTCCCCCTATTGACTGTGGTTAGGATGTAGCTTTCCATTTCCTGCTGAAATAAATTAAAAGTCAGAAGTAATTTGCCTGATGGGGGGATGCAGGTGTTTTCTCTATCGTTTTTTTTTTTTTTTTTTTTTTTTTTTTTTTTTGTGCTTCAAAGTTTCTGAATAAAAATTCTCCTAGCCTGGAAATCAATTGAACCTTTGGCTCTTTGATAAGGAAAGGGCTTATTTTCAGCCTGTGACAGTTTTGTGGCAGGGAAGCAAAAAAGGTAGGGATTTGATTAAAGGGGAGATAGTGAGAGATTGAGGTCTTGTTCTTGCCATAGGAAAGATCAAGGCACGTAATCATGTGTGCTACAATGCGGGCTCTACCGCCATGCTCCTGCTCTCTCATTGTCTCTCTCTCTCTCTCTCACACACACACACACTTGATTTCTTTCAAACACATGCACACACACACACACACACACACACATACGCATGCAAAGACACATACATGCTGACATTTCCTCATGCGAACTTTGTAGTGACATCTGATAAGTAAGGAATGAAAGAAGGGAAATGCTTTATTTTCCCGCTCAGTACTGTTCTGTCCAACAAAAAAAAATCCCAGCTGAATGAGCTCAGATCCCCGTCTGCAACGCTTTTCTCTCTGAGATTCTCTCTCTACCTGTCAGACGAGTGGCGGACATGCAGCACCTTCACATCCTCTCCAGCAATTTCCTGTTGCTGTTCACAAAAATTTGATTTTACAACCCTCCGAAGTGCACCATCGCCTACTCAGTGAGAATTTTGGTAGTTTTTGGATGGAAGCCTTGAGAGCACCAAAGTAAGGGGTATGGGTGTGAAAACTCCCAAAGCTGTTAAACTGGTGAACTGCAAAGCTTTCAACAGCTAGCTGTGTGACAGTGACGGCTGTATGTGGGTAGACTACTGCCATCGGGATAAATATTGCATGATGCCGCACTGGGGTAAACAGTGACAAAAAAATATTGTGAGATGAGCGCTGTGAAAATGTGTGAAAAGAAAACCTGAATTGTCGAGGAGCATTTCCAATGAAATGAGCGTAATTACTGGACAGATGAGACAGTCGTGATGCTAAAAACGATTGTCCCTATGAGGGAGTCTTAGTGGCATTTTGTCCCGCCCTCTACCAAACATCCGTCCACGAAGACTCCACAGCCACACTGTGGCGCTTGTTGCTGGTGTTCGTGTTGCTGTCGAGAGCATGGCAAGCCCCTTGAACATCAAATAGGCTTTCATGTTTCCTTTATTTTAAATGGCAATGTTTGTACAACACCAGGAATCTGAAGCCGTCTCCTGCTCACAGCTCAGGGGGAGCTTCCATATCACTGAACCTCCCCTGCCTCCCCTCCCCAGGCTGCTCTGGGACACCAAACCCCTCATCCTGAGAGCTCGAAAGGGAACGCATGGAGGCGTCTGGTGTGGGCGTAGGAAAGAGAGGGAGCGACGCAGAGAGACGGAGAGGGTCGAGGCGTGCAGGTTCCCTCTCGCTCTTTGAGTGGCACAGATGGAATTCACATTAGGTGCAGTGTGATCAAAAAGCAGATGACTCAGTGTCGGGCCGTGTTTAGACGCTTGGCTTTACAACTTCAAATAGCACACAGCCGCAGATCACACCGGCCTCCCTTGCACTCCACATCCCCCCTTCAGAAACACACACACTCGTACACAAACACAGACAAAGACACACACTCACAGCTCTCTCTGGTGAGCCCATCTGGGAGCGAAAAGAGGCCTCGCTTGAAGTGCTTCCCAGGCGAGGTGACTACATAAATAGATGGAGGAAGGAGAAGGGGGGGGGGGGCATGTGTGGGGGGTCTTCAGAAAATGGAAGAGAGAACGCAACGCGTTTGGGCACTTTCACCTTCGTTAATTTTAGATGTTGTTTATTCCCCTCCTTTAAGCTTTCCCAGAAGAGAGCTTATTGCCTCAGTACATATTTCCATTTTTCACCAGTGGCTGAGCTGCTGAGGGATAATTTCATCTGACTGTGATTCTGGATCCAGTGATCTGAGTTTGTTCACTTGGAAAACAGCAAAAAGGCTCTCTGTGTTTAGACACTCGCATACAAACCAGCTTGTGTTTAACAAACATAAAGACATCCAGTTACTTTGTAAGGGAGAAAGAGAAGAAGGAGAAAAGATGACCGCGCAAAATCTTTATGGGAGAAAAAAGCACAAACTTTAAAATGCAGATATATACAGTGTTGTGCAAGATGAATGCACAATATTGAATGCAATGAACGCTTCATATTTTTTGTGAATGCTGAACTGAACAAATGCGTTTACAAATGATGCCGCTCACGTTTTACGATGGTTTTAGACACGGCCCCAACATGGCTGGTGCCCGCTGTGCAGGCCGTTTTAAATGTAACTCATATCTGTGATTCTTCAGTGGTATATAATAATTCATTGAGTTTGGGAGTGGCAGTGATTTGGGGCTGGTGATGGATGGGTAGAAGGAAGTTCTATTGAAAAAGAATAGCGGCCTATTTATTTAAAAAAAAAAATTAAAAAAACGAACAAATGAATGTGAACTAGTTCATTTTCATCTGTATGAACTGAACTTTTTAACTGTCACAGCATTGTATATCTATATATACTATATATATATATATATATGTGTGTGTGTTTGTGTATGTGTGTGTGTGTATTCTTTAGAACAGTAACACTGAAAACAAAACACAAGATTAAAAGAAACAAAACAATTTTTCTAACATGGTATATACCACATAGAAGAAGATAAATCAAAAAACATGGCTTAACATTAATGGTAATATTGAAAGGGCCACAGAGGTATACACAGTTAGGCCATTTGGCTTGATGAATCATTTAGATATAAACATCATATTAAAGATCTCATCACCAAACTGCAGCAAACATTTAGATTTTTGTACAGAAACAGATCCAGCTTCTCTTTGCATTGTAGGGAAAGTATATTCGAGGCAGTCTTCCTATCAGTCCTACATTATGGTGATATATCTACAGACATGCTGCAGCTTCCACTCTCAAACCCCTACACTCAGTTTAATGAGTGTAGGGGTTTAATAATCACAATTATTACCAGAGATCCCTATAACACTCTGAAACTGGAAAATCTGCCTTTAGATCTTGTGGAACTTTCTACAACACACTCTCAAGATCGACATGCTCACTACCCCTGGACAACTGAAGAGGATGATCTCAAACCTTTTTCCCTCAGTGTGTGAAAGCTTTCATTGAGTATTGTCCTTGTTGCAATCACAGCAAATGAGGGAAACTGGAATGATCTTCGAGGCTTAAATAAATTAAATGGAAAATACAATGCAATTCAAAGTCTAAACAGACTACTGTATTTAAAGTAGGTGATATTCTATATTGTTCTTGTTGTAAACACAGACCAAAGCCAACAATGAACTATGACCAATATTGCTTGAGTAGCCAAAGGTGGATATGGTTTTATTCCTCTTTATGATTTCGATTCTTTGTTGTCCAACACATCAGTGAGCCACACTGTTGCCCTCTGTGACATCTTCATTTATCATCTCTGAACACACAGTTCATGGTGATAAGTTCATCTGACCATATCCCACCGTCCAGGTGTAATCAATACTCACTAGCACAACAAATGCTTGTTCATCCACAGCAGAAAATAGTCCCAGACAAATACAATATTTTCTACTGTTTAAGTAAAGTTTGCTGAAAAAATTGTGTCCAGCTGTTTTAGGAAATATTTCACACTTAAAAAACCCCCCAAATTTTTTTTAAAGATTTACCTCTTCAGTAGGAAGAGGTTAGGGTTGAAGAACTGCAACAGTTTGGTTCGGATGATGTTGTGGTCATGGTGACAAATGAAAACAAAAAAGACATTGTCTGGAAAGTGAGATTTACCTCATAGTAGAAAAGTTGCTACTGCCAATGAATTGAAGTTTGTTAAGGGATAAAGAAAAATCTTTATTTCTGATTGTGTTTGATGGGTGAAGCCGATGTAGTCTGACTTTTTTTTAATACTCATTTCAGCAGATTTCACAACTCCAGAGCGAGACAGAAGAGGAAGAAGGACAGAGGAGAGAGAGAGAGAGAAGGAGGAAGGTGAGACAGACAGGGAGGAGAGAGAGGGAGCAGTGTGCCAGAGGGAGTCTATCTCCTCTTCAGCAGGAGCTGTCATCCGCTGCCGTCAGAGTGGCTATAAACAAAAAGTGTTTTCTCCCTTAACAAGCTCAACAGGACCTTCAGTGGGGAGACGACACAGAAATGCTTACTCTCCAGGGGTGACAGCCACTGTCTGCCATCAATCAGTCAGACTCACTGCGCTACCCGCAGACGATACCTCAACAAGGGCACGGCTCAGATTCATCACAGAGGGGGAAAAAAAACTAAACAACAGGCATGATGAAATATACACATCAGCACTGCAAGTCATTTAATTTTAATGTGCGATGTGATGGGACAAATTATGCAGGAAAAGAAAAAAAAAAAGCAAAGACAACATCTAAAAATGTATCATAAAGATACATGGCATTAGAATTACAGACGTCAACGTGAGCGACCGGCTGTTGGCAAGCACGCGCAATGCAGGGCTCGCTCTCATACCATATGCATGCACCTACACACAGACTCACTTAAGCATTATATCCTTTGAAGCACTGTCAGTGTTTTTGAAACTATGCTCTCTGTCACAGAAATCATTTGAAACACTTCTTTCAGAGTGTCACAGCCCTGTTTGGGCTTTGATCAAAGCCAACAATGTCAATTTTGGGAGGAACTGCTGTGTAGTAATGCATGATGAAACTGTCAGAAAGTTGTTTCAGCTCCCTCCCCTGTGCATCTTAAAATAATCATCTGGTTGCTGCCTCCACATATGTCACCAATTTTTTTTATTTTATTTTGCAAGGATTTCCTTGATGGTTTACAGGCATTAGCTGACAGGGAACAAAATGGGTTACATTTGTATGATAAAACATCCTATATTACAGCAGGTAATTTACATGTGTAACTGATGTTTGCTTCCTCTGATAAATGCTTGATCTGGTGATTGTCAAGATGCCTTTTCACACACCCGCAGTAAAACCCAAGTAAGCATGCCGGTGACAAGACTGCGTGCTGTATGGTACAGTTTTACAGCCAGTGAAGAAAGTGCTACGAGCCTGCACGAGCAGGAGAGAGGCCCAATTAAACCCGTTGTTTATGAAACAGGCAGAGAGTAGATCTGAATCTGCTGTTGTGATACATTTATCTCTAATGTGGGTAATACAGTTTTTAGTCAGTAAGCAATGTTGACACTTTTCCTAAAGGACCGGGCAAACATATTTAACCATTCCACAGACCGTTTGGTCATCTTTATCTCACAAATGCTGCCTATTTACAGGTTATTATATACCAACAATTCAAAAATTCAAAGTTCATCAAAAATAAATCTGATGTTTTTGTACTTCTAAATATCTTCATGAAAAAAACATTACCTTTTACCTTTACTTCACAAGTGATGACTTTCCATTTTTCATATTGTAAAATACAAAACAGTAATCTAGACCTACCACTCGCTGTGTTATTTTTTGTCTTGTTTCTTTTTCCATCAAGTGGCACATTATTAGAATGATTGTCCGTCACACTCGGGGCCCGTCTCTTGTTACAAATTATGTTTCACTGCCACTAGTCTTCTTACTCAGAGCCAACTAAGATGACAGAAAATTGGTCCCACAATTGCACTTCTCTTTTTAAAGACTCTTTAATCTGACATTTATGGGGTTTTGTCAGTTTCAGTAGTCAAGTTTGATTCCATATTAGAATATTTATTATATTATTAAGATGTCCTGAAGCTTTGAATGGACCGTAAAGCTAATGTCACCGCGTCAGCCAATCATGAGTGTGTATAAGTTTTTAATCTTTAGTCATATACATCTACTGTTATCTGAGATAACGTCAGCCAAGATTAAACAAAAATCTACAGCCATGATAGCAGCTCCGTGAGACTGCTTTGAACTAAATGCTAAGATCAGTTTGACAACACGTCCACAATGACAATGCTAGCATGCTCATTTTAAAGGGACTATTTGTAAGTTTTAAGAGGTTAAAATACGCCGTCTGAACAGCACTATGTTTTCAGGGAAGATTGGAGACTTGAGTGAGTCACTATCAGAAACTGGGCTAGCTGGTTAGCGTGCTAACTTCAGTAGGAGAAAAAAACATGATAGAGACAAGAGTTAACATTGACGTTGTTTTTCACTGGTGAGTAAAGGAATGAAGATTGATGCTGGACTTGCAATGTTTTTTCTAGACTCGTAATTAAACAGTTGTTAATGCTAATGCTAACTATGTAGCAATAACAACATTTATCAACAGCTCCTTTAAGCAGGTATAATGGTACCATTTCGACTATGTTAGTTCAGTGTGAAGGTAAAGCAGGTATTTGGTCATGAGCCAAAGAATTGGAGAAATTCAAATGTGACTTACTGGAAAAGTTAGAGGATCACCAAAGTTATTCCAGTATCGTCCTGTCTGCTAAATGTCTGCAGTCATAATGGATCCCCAAAGTCATAATGATTCATCATGCAACCATGAATGTCTGTACAAAACGTTACACCAATCCATCCAGGGGTGGCTGAGATATTTCAGGAGGACCAACATTGCCATTATACACTCCCAGCACGGCTAAAAATTAATCTTTCACTTGTATTTGAAGTGTGATAAAAATCTTTTGAGCTAACTTCCATTATTAGCCTTGAATGTATACAAAGAGCAGGGCCTAGGAGAATAAAACAAACACAAGGTCTAGGTAATGCATTCTTACAGTTAAAGAAGGAGGTAAAACTTTAGTGCTTTGTTTTTCTTCTTTCATACAGTATGTTGTCCTTTCTTGTTTATCACCAGTCATTTCAAATCAAGCCAGTAGTATTGCACAGCAGCAGTTTTGTTCTCAGTTTTTGTTGTGTCACCTCTCTGTCTTGCAGTGTGAAGCCTATGTAGGTGATGGCCCCTAAAGAAAGAGCATTAGAGGGAAGAAATGTTCTAGGAGCCTTTTATAATAAAAAGAAAGAGAGTGAGGGGGGGCATGAGAGAAAAGGCTAAACCACACTGTGAATATTCACTCTGATTTATCTGTGAATGGCCTTGGTACAGTGCAAAACAACAACAAAAAAAACACACCTTAGATTTGGCATCACACCAGTCAAATCCTATCATAATCACAAAATCTCTGTGTTCGGGAAAACACACACCTGCAAAGCTCAATGCAGAAATGAAAAGGGATTACTGGAAATGAACAGGGCTTCTAATTTGCATTGGCAAACTAATAGTTTGTGCTTAAAGTCTGGCCAAGGGAGCCGGCAGTAAAGACACCAAAGCAGTTTTTAACTTTGTTGATCAAAATAAGGCAACCCAAAAGCCCACTCACTTACTAAATCTAGATTTTCCTGTCTAGTTTTACACAGCACAGCCTCTT
The DNA here is from genome assembly GCF_002814215.2 of Seriola lalandi dorsalis. Taxonomy (NCBI): domain Eukaryota; kingdom Metazoa; phylum Chordata; class Actinopteri; order Carangiformes; family Carangidae; genus Seriola; species Seriola lalandi. The sequence goes on from NW_019525450.1 coordinate 2,570,745, forward strand.
GTGGGTATCATGTTGTGACTAAATCTGTGAAGTATCTTGTGCTTGTACAGTGTGTGCCGTCAGTATCTCTTAGGTCTTGTCAAGTGCAGAGGATTACAAAAGAAGGTTTGGATGACAGCGAGTCTGGCTGCAGTGCATCTTGACTTGTGTGAGGAAAGCTCCTGAAGGCCGGTCAGATATTTCTTTTCCCTGCCCTACAGTAGCTTGACTTTGCAGTTAAGGTGAGACCGTATAACTTTTGAGAGAAGAAATAGCTCATTGTTCCTCTTGCAAATGAATAGCTGAGTTGATAGGCAATAAAATGAATTTAATACACTCAGGGGTTTTTACTACAAGAGTTGATGTGGTATAACCAGAAGCTTATAGTGTCTAATGTTAGCTAATGTTAGCTTACTTTAAATATTGCAAAGTAATAGTTTGCTGACTTCGTTAGCTTAGTATTTTTGCTAAATGCCATATACTAAACAATAAATATCACTTGCAGCCACTGCAGTTACATTATGCTACATCATTTTGAATTTCTATATATTATAATAATGATAATAATAATGAATGAGTGTTGTTTTGATGCTGACTTTTGCTACTGCTATTTTATTCCTTTCCAGAAAAAAAAAAAAAAAATAATAATAATAATAATAATAATAATAATAATAAAAGACAGACTTTAAGGATGATGTGTTTGCTGCATTATCTAGTAATGACTCCCTCACATGCTTGGCAGAGGATTGCCCGTCTGAGTCTATAGATCTGATTGCTGAATGTGCCCTGCTAGAGTCCTATGAGCTTCTGTACATAGGAAAATAATCCTTGGAGCAGCTGACGAGGCAGTTTATCTAAACACAGGACAGCGCCATGAGCCAACATAATTTAACAACACATTAATCTCTTCACTATTGCAGTCAATAGCATATTAAGCGGGCTACAAAAGCAAAATTAACGAGAAGTAATGCGACACCAGTTGTTCAAAGAGCTCCGGTGAAATCCTGAGCAGTCAGCAGGACTGGCCGTGCCAACTCATTTCTCAGCCACGTGGCTTGCTCACTCTCACACAGGGATATGCCCTTGGGTGAAGAGGTGCTCAGGTTCCGGAGATGTCATCCACAAATGCCATATTTCAAATGGCCTTGGAGGTGATTTTAAGCTTTTTAAATATAGTTCCCACTGAGACACCCACAGGGCAGAGAGAAGACGAACCTGAGTCCCGAGTCTCTGAAGAAGGACTAGTTGTCTTGAAGCATCCACTGTAGCTCCATGAGATACTCTGCAGATTTATGAAATAGAACTATCGCTGATATTATAATAACTTATCATTCTTAAGATGTCAGTTCTGGTTAAAGATATCTCTAATAACACTAGTCCCATAGTTGTGTTTGAATTGACATGTTTATCTATCACTAGGGACACAAAACGCACTTCTAGCAGCAATTCTGTCAGAAATACATCAGGAGACAAATTGTAAATCATGTATCTGAAAATCTCATATTCTCTTTAAAAATCACTGCAGTTGCATTTGTAACAACAATGTTTCTCGTCAAAATGTCCAGACTGGCTGTTGATCTCTTCCTGATCCCATCATTACGTGACATATGGGCACACACACAAATACTATGCATTGTGTGCATTCACCAGGTGTTGTCTACAAAATTCGTTGTTTTGTTGTTTGTTTGGACCTTGTTTATCACAAAGGATATCTGTTCTTCAGATTTGCTTTGTCTTTTGCGGTTTAGTTCCTGTGTAACCTGGTGTCCTGGTTTTTGGTTTTTCTTTGGATTCCTGCCCTTTTGGACTCTGCCTGCTTGTAAATGTTGGACTTCCCCTCATCTACCTGCTCACCTGTCTGTCTACTTTTGGACCCTCCATCCTGTTTTTCTGGGAACCCTAACAGTAATGGCTTTAGGAAAATAAATGCCAGCCACAAAGCACATAAAAAAGTGGGTATGATGAGGATTATAAATTTAATGCACACTGGAGTTACTGATATACAGTTCTTACAACAAAAACGCTTGGGGTATGAAACATTTGTATTTCTGTATTCTTCATGTGTATCTGTCTTTAGAAAGTGAGACCCTGAACTACAAAATAAAATACCTGCACTGTACTTATGCTTTATTACCATTAGACATGCTTTTTAATTTGTATTGAAAAATGTTTCTTGCTGTTGCTTTGGTGTAACAACAAATGTAATATTCATTCAGATATAGTGTTCTGCTAAATTACAAGGGGAAACCGGCCTCTCAAATGTTATCATTGAAATACACCACACAGTAATCTGTGTGTGATCTGTCATTTTTAAGTACTGGGTCTGAACTCAAGTCCACTGTAATAAAACATTGCAGCACCTTAGTTTTGTCTTCAGTCGACAGCTTGTGATTTCCTCCTTCAAATGGGAGGTTTTTATGCACTATTAGAGTGTAACCTGTAATACATACTATTATATAATATTTACTATAAGATCAAGCCTCTTTGCTTCAGAGTGAGTGAAAGAATCAGTGGCTGATATGACTACAGCAAAAAAAAAAAAGAAAGCTCTCAACTGTTATGTGCTGCAAAAATGACAGACTTTCAATTTTATTTACATCAAAAATATGTTTGACTCAGCAACAAATTCAGGAATCAGAGGCTTCGGAGTGGTACGTGTATCGGTAAACTCTTGTCTCCTAAATCACTACTTATCATTGTGTCCTTGAGAGAGCAACTCAAAGCACATACTCTCACGTAGTTACATGTCATTACTGTGAGTTCAGTGTGTTTTCCAGTGATTTTTGTTCTGTATGTGAAGTGTTGTAATCAGCATCCTGTCAGGAAGAGGAGACAGTTACAACCTTTAAACACAACCTATCTTACTAACCCTACCTTTAGGCTCCTGGAGTCAAGGTTTCTCCCCTGGATGATGGTTGAAATGTGCTACTAAATGCTGATTCCATATATATAAACATCAAACAGCTGGTTGCACTAAACACCTGCTGAAAGACAAGATGTCCAACATCCCATATTATCTCAAGTTTGGAGTCTGTAGCATCATGTTGTTTGGCAAAAGAAAGTAGCTATTCAAAAACCAGTGAACAAGGATTAAATATAGATTTTTTTCCCCAGCAGACATTTTGAATTGACACAGTAAGAAAAATGCAAGTGTTGCTAATAAAACTAGTAGTGGCTCTTATTCAAGTGTCCCAACCTATGACAGTGTCAGAGGGAGGGAGCAGGAACAATACCAAGACCTTAACACTGAAGCAGCTACATGAAATTGAGCCATCATTCATCTTTTTTCTGTACCTGCACTCTACTGTCACATGTTAAATATTTCCTGTGATTAAAGCCTATATTATGGCCTATAGTTTTTTTTTCTTTTTGGCAACTGAAACAAGCTGTAAAGACAACACCGCTATTATCATTAGCTCTGTGTTTGGTCTCCACCCACTCCTGAGAGTGGCTTTAACTGCTAAGTGCTCCATTATCACCAGCTAGTTAGCGGTTAACTTTGGAAATAGCTGTATGCCCGCACTCTGACACTGAAGTTTTCACCTTCTCCCACCTACACGCCTTTTATATTATTACCTAACTAGCTGCCAGCCATATGAAATGAGAGCATTTCAACCTTAAATAGTGTTACAAACTCAACTGAGCACGGTGTAACAAAGTTTAGCTTTAAGCAGTGCAGGTATGTGACTCACTGAGTTTTCCCCTTGGGGCTTACCGTAGCTGTATGCAGTTGCTGCTGAGACTATTCAGTACTACAAACCTGTACAAACCCATATACTCAAATCGACTTTTATTGATACACTGAAGAATGCCAAAGAGACTGCTTTGGAGCTGTGGGGCTCGCCGATTCCATCACGTACCAGTCAGATTAGTCTAATATTAGTGTGTTACCTTGTTGGCCTGATCCTGATTCCTGCCTCCTGTGACTTCGGAAAATTTTCTGCTGCTTTTTAAGTTACGCAAACCTCCTTTCATAACCATTTCTCCTTGACCTCGATGGAAAACATCATGAAGTCAAGGAAAGATGTGAAAGAGAATTCATAAGGACTTAAGAAAAGACAAACACAGTGCGGAGAGAATACAAGTGCTTTTTTTTTAAACCAACTTTATCCAAGACATGGATGATAAGTACTCTTTTCCTAACCTCAAAAACCAAACAAACATTGAAACGTTGAAATATATATGATAATATGAAATACTACATTGTAATATGAAAGAAATATATGAGTAGACAGAGTTTAGTCATGAAGATAATGATTCAATAAAAATAAGGAACCTTTTAGGGGCCAGAATATTATATATTTCTTTTTTTAGTACATGGATTTGGAGCTCATCCTATCATACAAGGATTTCCAAAGGTTTTGTTGTTGAGTTGGTTCTGCTGTGATAAAACTACAACTTTCACAGAGGAAGGTCCAGTGTATCCTAAAGGAGATAAGATAGGAAGCACTGAAGCTCCTTATCAATTAGAGAATCCAACCAGCTCTTATCATGGCTCCCACTTAGATCATTGTGGGTAATTTCACTCAGTTAGGAATCTTCCTAAGCAAAACAGAAAACTTTTTGATCGATACTGTAGCATATAATGCTAGCGTGCTCTGCACTCCTGTACCCTGCAAGGTGTGTAAAATCAAATTTAAAAACAATCAAATACTGGAAAACTCAAAATACTAACTAATACTAACCCTAACCCCATCTGGTACAAAAGTGGAAAAAAAAACATGTGACCATCTCATTACTACAGTTGGGTGATAATTCTCTGTGGGTTCTTGTTAATATAAAAACATAAGTCAGAGTTACTACCTTGTTTTCATTTAAGAGATCAGTGAGATTGTCTCCTTTAAGTCCTGTTGTATCATTATGCAAAAGAAATCATGAAGGCATATGTCTATATATACAGTATGTATGTGTGTGTATGTATGTGTGTGTGTGTGTGTGTGTGGCCTGAGGAGGGGGGG
>NW_019525450.1:2575701-2589774 GCF_002814215.2 Seriola lalandi dorsalis
GGGGGGGGGGGGGTTTCTTTTTCTCTTCATTAGAAGGAATCTACATAATGTGCCCAACAGCAAACCTACATCAGAACAAGCCCGCAGTACAAACATTGTCTTTACATTGAGGGTAGAATAAGCCACAAGAATAATGCATGCTAACTGTGATATATACCCCAATTAAGCATTCGAGAAATTTACATAACAGAAAAAAAACAACTTCAATTAGCACATGAGCAATGACTGCTGGCATTTGATTGCAGGAGGGAAATACACAGGACAATAAACATAATTTACAAGATGTTTAATTTTGTGTTTGGAAAATTGAATCCACCGGCAGCGAAAAAATACGCGGCATGTTTGTGGGAAGAAGCGTCGTGAGTCGTCGTGATTGATGGGAGCAAACTAATCTGTGTCTGTTTGCGCTGCACAAGCAACATAACTCAACCTTTAACTGTTTGGATGGCGAAAACACCAACAGAAGCAAAAGTATACGCGGCTGCGGCAGGAAGAGGCACACAGGAAGAATTTCTCGTGTGTAATTTTGTTGCCGTTCAACCTAATCAAGTCTACCTCAGTCATATGCAGATCCCCATGGAAATATAGAGATTCATCATCTTTTATACTCCACGGTTCACCGTCCCTGAGTACGAGGAAATAATTTCAATTTCTCCTCTTGATGAGCTTCTACTCATGGGCAATTATCTCAACACAATAGATGGCACCTTGGTGAACAATTCTGCCGCTGCTGTCCACGCTGAGAGGGAGGCAGACAGGGAGAGAGAGAGGGGAAGAAAGACAGCTCATGAACCCTCCCACTTTACCATCAGAGCCAGGGAGTGCAGGGCGAGAGAGCTCCGGCACTGACTAATTTTGTGCTTTGCAAAACATGACAGCATGTGAATTGTAATGACAACACATAAACTTTATTGGGTTAGGTCATTTTCTGATGACGAGACGGTAATGATGATGATAATAAGTAGAAGACAGAAGGAAAGACAATCCAATAAACAGCGTCGTGTCACCCCGAAACAACACAGCATTTGCATGTTTGGCTTTTCTCCAGTTCAGAGAACAAAGATACGCGTTTTATTAAAACAAGACAATAAGAAAAATAGCATGTAACGGAGTACAAACTAAATGCCTGCGATAATAATAATCTTCCTTGTTAGACTCTTTCAAGTGATACAAGTTGAAGCACGTGTGAGTATTTTCAGACGACAGGTCCAACGACTGACATGGAACACACAATACTCAATATCCAATCCGAGAGGGGCCATCAGTGCGACTGAAAGGTTTAGATTCCCTCAGGGTTGGAAAATCCATACTGTAAAGACATATGCTTATGTGAGAGTCATTAGAGTCTTGGGAAAAAGGCGTGAATTGATGTCGAGCTACAGGAGTAAAGATGTCCTGACGATGCCGTGGGTTGTCGTACCACTGTGTTCAGGGATTCTTTTTTTTCCAGCCTGACATAAATAAAGGTTGTTCAAATCATTGGTTTTCTCTGTCCAAACACTTCTCTCTTCAGAGGTGTGTGTCTCTGAGTAGCCGTGGGGGTTTATAACACAGACTGTGTAATTGCTGTGCCCCTGGTTTGAGTCTGACCGGTGACCATTGTTGCATGTCCGACCTCGTCTCTCCTCTCTCATTCCCTGTCACCTTCTTTGACTGCGCTCAACAATAAAGGCAAAAGTTCCAAAACAAAATGTTTAACCCTGCATTCATTCATTTTTTTTTTAGCACAACAAGCTGCAAACACAACACTGACACACCATCTCTTGAGGAAACATGTTAGTAAACAGTTCCCTCTGTACACAGTCAGCAGATACTGCAACATTAGCATTAATCATTCATCAAATAGCCACAACACGGGTTTCTAGCTACTTGATCAGCTGCCTAGAAATGAGACGAGATGCTCAGACTAAAGCAAAACAGTGACGTGGCAGGTGATAAAACCCACACAAACACAATGAGCTAAAAGACACTGAAACCCTCGAGCTGAGGGGAACTGCAGAGACATGAATGACCCCTTTCACATTGTGTTATTTGATCCATTATTGTGACGGTATACGTAATATTTAGACCGAGATGCAGGCACTAAACCCGGGCAGAGTGTTGGCTAGGTACGTATTAGGAAAAATGGGGGTTGAAGGTGAAGGTGAGGGGTGAAGGGCGAGGGTGGAGGCAGGCTGGCTGTTAGGAGAGAGGTGAGATGGCGCCCGGCTGAAGACTGAGGTCTGAGGTGTAATCTGGCAGGTGAGGAGTGAAGCAGTGTGGGCTGCAGCTCTGGTCTAGTTCAAGCAGTGAGGCAGGCCGAACAATCTGGCGTCAGGTGTGCAGGACTGCCAGGAGCCCCGGAGAGGTAGCCACGCCCACCACACGCACATACACACACACACACACACACACACACACACACACACACACACACACACACACACACACACACAGAGACACACAGAGACACACAAGGGAGAACAGGGAAGACACAAGGGAAACACAAGAGAAGAGAGAAAAAACTAACTCACAGTCTGAGCCATGACAATTATAATTAAATATGTCTAGAGCAAGTTTACATGTTATTTGCAGAATCTCGTATGTTGTCTATGCACATACGTATATGGATTCTGCATTTCAGTTGAGCAGCTCTGAAAGAAGAATGAACATAACCAGCCTGCTCAAGTGTTTCTAACTTTGCAGCTTGTCAGACCTTGTTGAGAAAGCACAGTCCAGATTTAGCCACAAGCCCTTCAAAGCTTTCCTCAGGTGTTTGTGCTCCTCATCCTTGAACTCTGTACTGGTTGGTATATTCTTTAGCCAGTAGCACCCATAGCTTGCTCTATAGCTTGTGGCAGAAATCAGACAGCAGACACTGTTAAGTGTTTGTTTTTGGTGGATTTCAATGTCCACGTTTGCAACTTTCCACTCAATAAATTTTCAGTCAACACACCCGACTATTGCTGGGCACTGTTGGTGTGTGTGTCAAAGTTAGATATTTAGAATTTAGGTTTGGCTCAGTTTTACCTGCATATCACAGATAGTGGGTTGGAGTGAAAACAGAGCTATGAGACAACTTGTGAGGTGACCTGGGATTTAGTGAGCTAACACATTCAAAAGAGTCACCCCACCTTCAACCAATCATGAATTTATGATCTTCAATAGAATAAGAGCATGAGGTGCTCTGCCACCATGACACTTTTTCTGGTACATTTCATCTGAAGTCACCTCAATGTCGTGTTAGAGATGATCACTGAAGTGACAGACCTTCATGCACAGTGGGTCAAACTCTGTGTTTGTGTTACCTGCTGGACAAAGGCCACACTTCCCGGATTGTCTTCCGTCGCTTTATTGCAAGGCATCAGACACTGCAAGAGCACAACTTCCCTTCCAATTGTAAAGGGAAAAAAAAGAATTGTTGCAGTATCTCTTCTGCACATCTGATACATAAAGAGAAAGTAAAGCTATACTAAACTTGCCGGTTACGTAGCAACATTACAACCTTTTCACTCTGCAAAACTGCAATAGAAACCCGGCAACAGACTGTACCGACATTTACCAGTGAATTTTTTTGCTTTAAAGTGGACGCTGTGGATCACACACGTAAAATTCAGCGTTTGTTTCGTGGCACGGTTAGATTGTGAGGCACAGGTGTTTGAGCTGAATGAAATTGTGCGCTGGGCAGAAATAAAATTCTTGCACAGTCTGGGACAGGCTTACAAATTCCCGGCAGTGGGTAGATCTTCCACAGCACTCAGACAGAAGTGATGAGAGTCAAAAGAACATCTGAGTCATTTGGTCCTCATCAACATCCCTGTCAGCCCCCCACAGATATATTATGGTAATTTTATGCTATGTGGGGCATTGGAAGTCTTACTAATTGCCTCTTGTTAAGGTGGACTGTATCGTGATTAAAGACTATACAGCGGCTGTGTAACATTTCACAGTATTAAGTGTATTTTTGTCTGACCTACTCCACTACACTACAGCTGTCACAGATCTCATAGTTCATATTACAAGCTCCATAGCCTCGGAGCGGAAGCATTATTTTATACTCCTTTGATTTTCAGGACTCCCTGACTGTCTCACATGTCCGGACTCCAGGTGCGATTCTATAAAAGTAGCATTTTTGATTTACAGGGCCATTACCGAGCGATCCGGAGACACTGGTTTGGTGTCAAAAGAGCATATCATTATTCTGTTGTATGACAAAGCAGTTTGCCAAAGGGGACTGTAATTACATCGTTGTCTGCTTTTCAGTTGACTCCCGGCAAGGGAATTATTGGTAATCATCCATGTAATGCGGTGCCACTCAGTTTTTGACAGCTGAGTGAAACCACAGCGCTGTGGTTTTGTCTTTTAGATGTAAAATCAGAGCTAAAAACCCCATCTGTTCCACAGGCGCAGCGTGCTGTTTTTCTTATGTGTGTCTTCTCACCAGCATCCATAGTGCAGGAAGACAAAAGGCCCTCAGAGTATACAGTACATAGTCATTTCTACCATATCAGCTGAGAGATGTTGCCCAAAAAATGCATTATAAAGAAAATAAAGAAATAATAAATAGTAATGCAGGCTATTCTCCTGGAAAGGTGCCATTATGCCCGATCAAACACACATACTGTAGCACAAAAAACAACAATAACCTCCACCCCAAAAAGGACATCATTATTATTTAAAGCATCCATCTCTGCTCTTAAACCCCTTCACCTTCTTCATGCTGGAGATGCCCTGTCCGCATGAGTGGCTTGCTGTCTTTGTGCTGCCATTTAATAAGCATTCTTTAACCTCAAGGGACGAGGCCTTCTACTGACTCTTGCAGTGCTAGACAGGAACGCTGTGACACCAAAAAACCAGATCTCTTATCTGTCGCCTTCTCTGCCTGCAATTGTCAGCAAAAAAAAATAGAAAATAAATAAATAAATAAATAATATATATAAAAAAAAAAAGAAAAAAAAGAAAAACAAACTCCAGTGAAGCTTCCGTCTCCAAAACCGGTGGTGCTGTCAGCTCCTATTTAGACTCTGTGTTTATTCCCTGCTCAGGCTTTTCATTTATTTAACAGAAAAATATGCGTTGGGGTGGTGACTCGCAGGAAGACATGTCAAGACACATCGTGAAACCAGCAGTGTCAGGACAGTTAACACTTCAGTAGACAGCACGGTTGGTAAGAGTGCTCACACAGTGATTGTGTTGTGTGTCAATGTCAACAACAAGCACCTTGGCAACACTGAGGTTTTTTTTTTTAAGCCTTTAAGTCTATGGATGTTTTTGAAATCTATACTTATAGAAGCAGCTGTGTTGTGTCATTAGAGAAGTGGCATCAGTTTTTTTTCAGTGCAACCAAAGTCAACTAATAACCTGAATAGCTCCTTTCCAAGCAATCCAGCTCCAAGCTCACATCTTATTTCTCAGTACCGGAGGCAGATAGCAGATAGGAAAAAAAGAAAGCGGAAGAAGAAGAAGAAGAAGAAGAAGAAGAAGAAGAAGAAGAAGAGGGCATTTTGGCAGTGCATTGTTTGACTTTCAGCAGATCGAGCCCTCAGCAGAGGAGAGAGTGAGTCAGATTAATAAATAAGAATGCATAAAGGGTGAGCAGTGCTAGCGGGTCTCCCTTGGATATTGCTGAGGAGTCTGCACACCTGCCCAGACTGTCAAGCACCAGTAGGCTTTAGTGATTTGGTTTAAGGTAAATTTAGCACAGGCCACTGGGGATTTTACATCCAATTCTCTTTTTTCATAATATAATAGACGTTGGAGTGGAGGGGAAAGTCAAATAAATCATCTACAGGTGGCCAGTTGGGTCCTCAGTCACCGGCTTTGTCAAATTAAATAGTTAGGATTCAAAAGTTGCTCACCTCCAGCTTGGCGTAACTAAAAGAAGTCATTTGGATGCATTAAAGGAGACCTCCAGAAAGGGAGACAGGTGGCTAATACCAATTATATTGGTGAATGCGAAGGGTGTTTATGGAAAACTTATAAAAGATATGGCAGATAAAACTTGCATTACACATACATTTGGTGAAAATCAATTATTGATGATTCTGCAAAGCCCAAGATTACATTGGTTAAGATTAAGGAAAGATTGTGGCTATGATAAATAAATATGGTAACTGGGGTTTTACCACTAAAAGGTGAAGGTTAGGGAAAGAATGTAGTTGCGGTTGATAAAAAGACAAATGTTTTTGTGACTGAACGCGACATTGTCCAATAAAAAATCATTTCATTTCATCAATTCATTTGCAATTCAGTTTGTCATTACTTTGATATTGTTCTATAGTCTCGTGAAAGAAATTGAGAATCACCTCAGTGAGAAGTACTCAGTATTAAATCTATTGCAAGTGTGAACCCATCCAGTGTGTGATAAGAGGACACAAAGACACCAAGGTTTGAGCTGTTGCCACTCTCTCATCCAGGGACGATGTGAACATTCACAGTTGACTGGAAGCATTTCCAAACTCATCAATTTAGGCAGCTGCCAGTGAATAGAAGATTTAATATCTCAGACATAAAAGGCTCGGTTCACACTGCACGCCTTGACTCAACGCTTATATCTGATACTTTTGAATGACCCTTGATGCAAGTTTGGGTTTTTGACTGACTTGAGGCATCTCCACAACTGTGAAGCACCTGAAATAGTGTTTAAAGCCCCTGAAGATTCGGTTTCAAATATTAAGACTTTTTCTCTAACGAAAAATAAACAGGCTTTTGAACAATGAAACTTTCAGTCCAGAAAAAAAACAGTTGCTATTCATTTAAAAGCACAAAAACATCTGCTTTATTGGCATGATGGGTGTGGTTTGATCAGTTTTGATCAGTTGCCTGGCAACATAAGCAAACAGTGCAAAATCTGTAATCACATTTTCATTGAAATGGTGCCAAACTGTGATTGGGTGTAAGCGCTGCGCCGCTCACTTTCTCAAACCAGTGAGAAAAACAAAGAGCCAAACACAACAACCTTATTGCAAGACATTTATTGCCATCAGAGCTAATGCCGGCTTAGTTAACCTTTCATAGTCAGTTTCAACCGTCACTTATTTTTTTAAATGGCATTGAATACTTCAGAGTAAAATGTACTCCTTTGCCTGGATGTGACTGTCCAGTACAGCCAAATAAATGACTTCTAAATAACCAAAGCATATCATCTTAATAAAAACCTGAATATCCTGGAAAATAAAAAAGAAATAGTTTGACAGTAAAGCAAATCACAGTACGTTGGTGTTATGAAAAAACAGGAAACACATGCAGTTTTAAAGATATAGGTTTTGAGTCCTTATAGATCCAATGAAACGAGCAGTGACCACTCATTGTCTAGTGCTCTGCCCAAACCTGTTTTTTTGTTTGTTTGTTTGTTTTTTTTCAGAATAGAGAACATCACATTAGGTTGGTGCTGATACAATTTCATGGAATCTTGCAGTTTACTCATGTGACATGGACACCCATAGGCATTAGTAGATAATCTATATAATTAGCACATCTGCGTTATGTATACGTTTCATCATAACTGTTTAAGAGGAAGTTTATTCACTGCACACATCGGCCTGTCGGTGTGCTGTAGATTTGACCAATGTAAGGCCGACGTGGCCCAAGAGTACTAGAGAGAGAGAGAGAGAGAGAGAGAGAGAGAGAGAGGTGCTGGCAATGGGCAGCTTGAGGCACGTACACTCGTTAGCCCTGCTCGCTCTCCCTTTCAAATGGGGCCTTAATGATTTATAGATGTTTGCTTTAAAAAGTCATTGACATTAATCCCATGGCTCATTAACCATTTAATTAAAATTAAATTCTGTGTTAGAACTAAAACAGATTGAGAGTATTTCCTCCTGGTGGGAGGCTGTTGAATCACCTCGTTTTCGGAAACGCTCCGTGTGAGGGGGATATGTACCAACACACAGCTGACATGTAGGAACAACCGCTAGTCAGGTCAAAAGCAGGACTGACTGCACAGATTGATCACAGCTCAGACTCAGGTTACCACTGGAATCTTTATATTTTTGCTTCAGCATGCCTGACATGATTTCATATGGCTTATTGATCTGGAAAAAAAAAGAGTAACTAAAGTGTTTGTGTGTTTATCCTCATCAGCAGCAGCGTAAGTGCAAATAAGCTTCAAGTGGACAGCAGGTGAGTCATGACCTGGATATAGAGGAGTATCTTTTTCACCTGCTGGGAATTAGTTGTATAAACATGAGTGTGAACTGTGACACCACACGGATCACCATACTGGCTCATATTTTCATTTTTCCAGTCTACCGCCTGAATTTCAGATTCCAAGAAAATCTCTCTTTGCAGCTTTCCATTATTTCTGATGGCAACTACAAAGCAGCACCATGCAAGACCCTTACATAACAATACACCTCCTTGTATGCTCAGTCGCTGAGATTTTAGATTTGCCCAAAATAAGTTCTGCTGACAGGGTGGTCATTAGTGGAAATATTCTCAGCACGTATAAAGTGACTAATTTAACAGGTATAAAGTGCACTGAGCTGAAGCATATCTGTGGTCTTTTTCTGCCAACAGTAAGAGTATGCAGTTCACTCATAAAATGATATAATAGTTTGACATTTTGGAAAAGGCACTTGTTCATTTTCCATCTGAGAGTTAGATGAGAAGACTGATGCTCTTGTATCAGTACAGTAAATATGAAGCTACAGCTGATGGAAGCTCATCTTAATATAAACAATGAAAACAAACAGCTAGTCTGGCTCTGTCTAAAGGTTACAAAACTTAATTTTAAATCAGAAATAATTTTAATTAATCAACACCTTAAATGTTCAATCCGTGCTTTCCAAGTAGCCATATTTCAAACTCAACGTCAATGTTAGCAATGACTCCAGGAAGCTATTGTGTCTAGTGGGCTGCCCTAAAGGGGCTGTTTGTAAGTTTTCCCTGCTGCTGAATGTGGTTTCTTTCCAGGAGTGGGTGATGGTGATTGTCGCTTAACAAGATGAGCTTCAGCCATCGTTGTCTTCATAATACAAGAGGTTATAAATCGTCCTCTAAGCGGCAGTATGTCTGCACGGCAGATTGAAAGCTACAGTCATTCGCTATTGGAAGGTGATGAGAGATGCTCGCTGGTTAGCGTGCTAACTTTAGGAGATGACAACATGCAATGGAGAGTTAACATTGGCATTGCTTTCCACCACTGGAGACAGCTTTTGGCGACATTTTCTTCTAGAATGGTAAGTAAATAGCTGTTGATGCTAACCGTGGCTATCTGGCAATAACGAAACTTGTTTGATTGTCAAATACAAACTTTTTTTTTATGGATTAAACAGACAACATATAAAATGTTAATTATTGAGCTTTATAGATGCTGCTAGGTAGATTTTGTTACCTTTAGACAGAGGTAGGCTAGCTGTTTTTTCTAGCTTGTTGCCTGTTTTAATGTTAAGCTAAGCTAGCTGCCAGCTTTATGTATTATTTATATTTAGCATACACAAGAGTGGTATCAAATCTTCTCATCTTAAAAATTGTATTTCCGAGATTTTTTTTCAACTCTACCCTCCAAACCTTAACAACAACAATAATAATATAAACAACAATCTTCTGCTAGTTGGTGCTTCTGAAGTGTCTTTTTTTATTATCATCTAAGACATTTGGCTCAGGTTGTATAGTGATTACCATCAACAAGCTTTTATCTCTGAAAATGTGTGTAAAAACACTGTTTCCCTGTTTTCTGTATTTTGTTCAAAAAAGTTATAATTTGGCCTCTCAGAGAATATTTGCTTGAGAACAAAAACCCTATCATTACATCTGACGATTCTCTTTCAGTATTTCCTGCTACCAGCAGTAACAGCAACAAGTCATATTGGAGAGCTTTACTGCAACAGTGATACAGTGTAATTAAGAGGTAACACTCCATCACTGGCCCCAGAATCTGTGTAGTACCTTAAATTGCTTTCTAAATACGTCTATGTTATCCAATATGTGGTTTTCTCTGCGTGTTTCAACAAAGTGAAATGAACTTGGTGGGAGGATGGAAGTAAAAAAGCAAAGATTGATCGCTGTGCTCATTGGAGTAATTCAACCCCAGTCATTTTCCTCTGCAGGTTTTTATAGCATTTAAAATAGCAACACGGTAATGGGCCACACACACACACACAAACACAGAAACAAAGATGTGTGCACGCAGAGACACACATACGCAAGCACTTTGCAGGACAACATGTGGTCTCAAAGTGCTGGGAAATGAAAGAGGGTCGAAGGGATTAATTCACGTCTCCTGAAATACTCCTTTGAAAGTGTATTTGTTTGCCACCTATGTAAGCTGAGATATGATGGTCCATTTTGGTTATCTGATCATCTCTCTTCCACATATCTACTCTACTCATTTAGAAGTCAGACATTTACCAGGCAAAAGCGTATTCTGTATGTTGCATGAGTGGTGTACACTGAGTTTCTTACTGCCTGAGCAGTTAAGCCTATAGCTCTTATCACTGTTAACCACTTGAGATATTGTCCAAAGCACAGGCCGATTTACAGGCTTACTCATTCAAACTATAAAGCAAAGTCAAGCACAGTGAAATAGGCAGCAGCATTGCCCACATTCCCACATTCTTGTTTTCATTTGTTTTAAGTGTATTGTGTGAAGTTTGCACTAAATAAATTTCTCAGTGTTACGTTCTGGTCAAGACTGTCATTAAAAGTGTTTAACAGCCATTGCCTGGCCATTGATACGTAAAGCTAATTACGGGGGTGCAACAATTCCACACCGTGAAATCAGTACTGCAAAGTCATGAGGGGTGTTTCTGTGCTGAAGACCACTGAGAAATAATTTGCTGTCTTTAATTGAAAGGGGCAGTTACCTGGCATTTTTTAAACACTCATCATTCTAGTCTTGTTCTAGTCTAGTCTTGTTGTTGTTGTTGTTGTTTTTGTTGTTGTTGTTGTTGCTATTTTGTTTTGTTTTGTTTTCTGCTACAGCATCCATTTCTGCTCTGAATCACAGGCCCAAAGAAGCCTTTTGTATGTAATGTTTATTGCCGTCATGATTGTACCACCTCTCTTTGCAGTAACCAGAATGTCATTAGTTCAGCATCTACACTGACCAGTCGTGGTTAATCTGTATGCATAAAGCAGCAGTCACCTCGGCCTGCAGCCTGAGATGCAACCTACCGTTAACAAACCACATTAGCTTCCTCGCTAAAGTCTCCATGTATTTTACTGTAACATATAAACATGTAGGCCTTCATGCATCTTGCAACACACAGCTAATGTCAGTTTGAAAGATAGTAAGCTGATAATTAAATCAGCACATCAAACAGCTTAAAATTTTACCATCAAATGTCACTTTGGTCCATTTAGATGCTGTTACGGTCATGACTCTTCAGTACCACTGCTGACAAAACACTGTCTGTCCTTAGCTTGTAGCCTACAGTTCCCACATTCCCCTGCCTGGGCTCAGCCTGCCAGCTGCTGTCAATGAGACACAGCCACTGATGCGTCCCTTCCCCAAAGACCTTCTTTTCTCATTAATGGAAATTACAAACAAACATTAAGAATTCTTTTATTTTTCACAATAAAATAAGGTGGATTATAATTTCAGTTGGAATGGTTGGCTCTCCCAAATGATATAAAACATATTTTCTTACACTAACCACAAGCATTCACGGCATTGGGGAGGGAACAGAAAAGCCAGAGATAGATATCTTTGACAAACAAGAACACGCTCTGCATGCTCGTGTTCCACCAGATAGGGACTTAGGTGAAACAACCCCTTAAAACTCCTTAATATTATAATATTAATATTATCAAATCAAATTCAATTATAGAGGAAAAGGATTCTGATTTTTTCACCATGCACTGTTACTGCTAAGACATGCACCCCTAATTTCATTCCTCATTAGACCAGTCATGTGTTATTTGTTAGTCCCAAACATTTGCCTTTATTTGATATGGAAGTAAAGCCTTTGAATAATGTAGATGAGAGACTTATTAGCATAACGGAATGACTAATGTAGCTGCAGGTTACTGCTGTTAATGCAGGTACGTGTGTGTGTGTGATGTAACACATTGCCTCGTTGGATGTTGATGTATGCAAACATGACTCAGAGTGTAAACTCTTGAAAATGGCCGCCTCACCTTGTTGTTTGGGCAGACAGTAACAGAGCTGCTGGTGGGTTATGACTTTTCCCACTAATGTCTTTGCTAAAGTCTGGCTAGCGGCCATCAGGAAGAGGCAAGCTAGCAGACGGCACCACATCAATATCCCAACTAGCCACCAGAGCCCGACTCAAACGATAGGGGACTTTAAAGGTGGCAGCTGGTGAGTTGATGTGGGGCTTCCCACGTTCTGCCGAGGGGCTTTAGATTCATTTAAATGATAGAGATTACTTTTAAGCGCTACACACATTAATTGATGTTGAGAGCTGGGAGATATGGACGCTAGAGGATATAGTTTACCACAGATGAACATGAATGGGTTTATCTGGTCTCTTTGTTTTTCTGGGACTAAACAGATGCATATTATGTCCAATCTCTCACACAAAGAAACATCTCGAGGACTGTCTGTCAAAAGGAAGGAGAGGTATAGATGTAGATCATCAAGTGCTCTGGTTGTTTATCTATTCAAAGAGAGGATATTTTAATGGTAAGCTAGTTGTCTGCTGGATTCACATTTAGTGTATAGACATGAAAGTGGTATTAAATCTTTTCATCTTAATCTTAGCATGAAGGAGAATAAGTGTATTTCTAATTATTTAACTATACCTTAACAATCCTCCTCCTCCCTCCCACTGTCTGCCTCTTGCAAGCCTCATTGAAATTCTTCCCCAGCTTGGTTTCTATCTTCTGTCACTTAGTGGCCCAAGAGGTGCCTCTAGTTCCCCGAGGAGCCTGCTGGCTCACGGTCAGAGGCCCTTTGAGCTGCCAAGTCAACTGAGGCCGTCGGTCCCCCTACTGTGTGTTCCTGCATGGAGGCTGCTGGGATGCTGGCGCAGGCCCATTGATTTACTGCCTTTGGCTAGGACACTCTCCAAGGAGCTCCCATTCTGGCTTGGATATCATTTATTTGGGACACATTTGGCAATGCTGGCATCTTGGCCCTCTTTGAAATTCATCGTCCAGAGACAAAATAAATGAACGGTATCAAAGACGTGTCAACCATGATGCTTTTTTTCATGAAGGATTGGGAGGAAGGGATGGCACACTAAAGCAATTGTGTCCCACTCAGCACAGCACCCTGTTCAAAACAGACAAAGCACCAAAGCACAACAAAAGCTTGACATGAATAAGCCTGTTTCAGCCGTGCATGCATGTGGAATGCGCGTGTCAAAGTCATCTGATAGAGTTACGTCTGACTCTTCATAATTTCTCGACCACGGCCGTGTGGACACATATTTTTATTTTGCATTTGATCAGACGGATCTCTAAAGCATCACAGTCTGTCAAAAGTAAGTGGTAGGACGCGGCTGTTTGACAGTGCAATGTTTGTTACTTCACACTTTGTCTACTGGGCACTGAGCGACAGCCCAGGCATTCAGAGACGTCTTTTCTGTTCCACTGTTTTCTAGGTGAAATTTTCTGTGTTGATACTTATAGACAGGGGAAAAGTGTGAAAGCTGTAGTTGAGTGGCAGCATTTTGTTTTGCATTTGTCTCCAAACAGATGCATAGCTGTCATTCAAGGTCCCATTGAAGATTGCTATCAAATGTAATCGCTTCAAAGCTTATTCCCATGGATGCCCGCTTACAGATACAGCTTTTTCAGGTGTCTGTCAAAAGGATGTTGCAGAGGGGCATGCAGCAAAAGCTTCAAATATATGAATTTAAATATAGAATGGGCACAGACATTATGATTCACATCAGGCACTCCTAAAGCAACACAACACATTTCAGGTTTCAATGTGTTTTCAGCTGTATTGCTTCCATCATTAAAGACTAGCTTTGCTTCAGTGAAAAGAGAGGAGAATGGACTTTTTTTTTTTTTTTTTAACTAAGTCAGATTTCAATGTTGATTTAAAAAAAAATAGATTGTGAACTACATCACACAATACATGAAATAATCTACTCAGACATGTTTTGCAGCAAATCAAAGTGGCATAAAAGCAACACTTGTTTGTGTACCTACCTTGATCAAGCAGCCCCCCCCCCCCCC
>NW_019525450.1:2589794-2609486 GCF_002814215.2 Seriola lalandi dorsalis
CCCACACACACACACACACACACACACACACACACACTCTCATCAAAGCTGCTTGGCTGTGCCGTTTAAATTTTGTTCAGCAAATTGTCTCTGCAAAATCAATTAAATGTGACCCCAGTGTTCGCCTTTGTAATATTTGGAATCAATCAGCTCATGGCTTTGTATGGATTTGCAATAGTACACCCTTCAGTCCTCTTAAGAGCAATCACAGCCTTTCGATCACACTCGTCACCTCAGGCTACAAAACATGTTGGCTTGGAGATGCTGCCATTTAAAAAAAACTATCACATTGGTCTTTCATTGAAGTGCTGCAGGAAAAGAAAATAGTTTGAAGAGCATGGACAGCATATATAAAAACATGTTGACACAAGTGTGAGATGTGAAATACCTGATAACTGAAAAAAAATTACATGTTTTTTTTTTTTTTCTTACTGTATGACAGAGCACAGCACAGTGTACTAAGTGAAAGTGGAGGCAATCACCTTGCTACTCTTCAAACTAATTTCCTCAGCTGGTATTATGACTGTTAATATTTTTTAATGAAACGCCAGGTAGACATGCTAAATACAAGAATTCAAACTGGCAACTGAACTGAGCTATAATGCACTGGCACCTTTACGTTTCAGTTAAACAGGTGAATATGCTGTATATAACCAGATGGAATGCAGGTTCCTTATAGCTTGAGCCGGGCGCGGTATGTTCAACATGTATCGCACACAGTCTGTTGCTACAAAAAGCATTTATGTCTCCTGCTGTGGCAGAAATGCTATTGATCCTCTATGTTAGAAATATTTATGTCCCATTCCTGCTGGGAACAAACACGTCGCTTAAGAATCGCATATGCAAAACAAAGGCTCTGCATGAGACGCTACATTTTGACCATGTCAAACTATACATAGTTTGAAAGCACAAAGTCTCATGATTATAGCCCTGTAAACCCTTTTCACTTCAACTGCCATTTTGTGAAAGGAGTGCGTACAATATAACAATAAAATCCGCTCAGCGGTGCTGTTGTGTGCTGCATTGCAAATTACTCACAATGACAATAATAGTGTTTACCATTTTTAACATCTTGGCAAAATATATAAGCATTCTGATATTTGCTTTTTAATGGTAAACATGAACTGAAGCTCAGAGTGACGGGAATGTCTTCAGTATTGCTGGCATTTGGTCATAAACCAAGTTATTGGAGCAATTAAAGATGAAAATTTAAGGGATCACAAGTATTTACACTTCATCCTAAGGTGAACATGAGTACCTGCACCAAGTGTCATAGTTATCTAACCAACAGGTCATTGGTGGTTGATATATTATTGAATGAACTGGCAGACTGACCAGAGAAAAAAAAAAAAAAAAAACTTTATACCATTTTTACCAAATTTGTAAATTATATTCAGTATTACTAAACCTACAATATGCACGTTTCAGCTAATGCAGAAATCCGGAGCTTGTTAGCCTGAGATTTAGAAATAGCGTTGTTTTCTAGCAGCTAATACTACAGCCGCAAGCCCCAGTGGGAGGAGTAGACCAAAAACTTGGCCATGAATTGATTGACAGCCATGACCTCCCACCCCTAATTCTGCTGGTTAGAGGTACGAGGCTCATTTAAAATCTTTAGAAGGGAATATCTTTGCACTGCTGTCAGAAAAAAAAAATCAGAAAAAAATGACACACCGTAGCAAAAAAATACAAACAATATTTTATCTTTAAAAGACCAAGATCAACCGATGACAGTAAATCTACCGTTTTGTTTTGGGTGTCTCATTTTCAGTGGCTCTTGTTAAGAGTTTAAACACATCACTGACTAAGCAAGGACATTTTGGTCTTGAAAAGAGGCCTGTTTTTAGGTTTGTGGCTTGATTTTGGGGTCACACTTAATGCTAGCTTAGAATACCATGTCCTCTCAGATGAAGTGTGTGACAGTGGGGTGGTGGACATGCATATGTATAAGTAGACAGGGTAGATCCATAGGGGTTGACTATAGTAAACAAGTCATTCCTACCTAACGGATACTCTTGCCCTCCAGAGGACACAGGCAGCTGTGGCACAAACTGAGGTTGCCAAGATGTCTCATGCTGTAGTCAAAGATGACATGTTGATGCTTCACACCACATATCATAGTCACATAATGTGTCCCTGCTGGGGACAGTTACCCTGCAACCCTTGAGTTAGCTGCTCCGGAGGCCGCAGTGGAAATAACGCTGGACAGTGAGGCATCTGTGTGTGTGTGTGTGTGTGTGTGTGTGTGTGTGTGTGTTTAAAGTGGACTCACTGCTACTTGTTTGTGACATATGTTGGTGTTGATTTAGGGTGAAAACGTACAAAACAAGCTCAGTTCCATGGCTTACCCATCAGCTCCCGATGGATTTTATTAAATGAGAAAGTGAACAGGGTGAAAAAAAATGACTACAGCTTCAAGACTGCTGCAGCACACCTCTGTACACATAGATAGGCTATAAAGTAACAGTTTTCACATCTGTACAGTAAATATGAAGCAGCTAGCAGACAGTTAGCTTAGCTTAGCTTATTTTAGCTTATAGTAGCACAAAGAATCATATTAAAACAAATCAGACATGTTGATTACTGAGCTTTAAAGGTATGGTAGATGGTTTGTCATGGTGACAAAGAGCATCTATAATGTTGAGGAAGTACTTATTTGAACCCAAACCATGATCTTTTTCTAGTTTTTGTGCCTAAACCTAAAAAAGCGATGTTTATTATTGTAACCATGGCAACGCAGGTCTGGTACGCCACTGTTGGTACAGTTCGCATGTTTATTACTCTAACCATGACAACCAAGGTCCAGTATGCCTGCCACTGTAAGGTCACTATTTCAGGAGACACTCCTATGGGTCATATCAGAGGGTTGAGAAAAACGACCTGTATGGTTGTTCAGGTTTTCATCTAATTTGTGGCAAGAAAGCAACTTAACATATTTCCCAAAATGTGAAACTATTCATTCAGATATATTAATTCTGCTGGTAAGCAGGGCTCTATATATCCATCAAAAAGGACAAAACAAAAAACTGCAAAAACAGATGATGAACCAGAGGGAGGTCAAACATAAATTAAATTGTGAGACACATTAAACTCATTCAAATAAACAACCAGCAATCTTAGAAGGCAAAACTGTGTCTGCCCACGGAAGTTGGTCGGGTTCTTGGCAACTTGAGCGCTGAACTTCGGCTCAATATCAGGTGTTGTGCGCCAAATGGATTCCTGCCTGGTTTGAGGTCAGATATGATGCCTTATTAGCTCATGAAAGAGCGGGACAGAGTGCCAGACCATTGTTCTCCATACTGAGATGAAAGGCTAGCTGGCTAATGAACATCTGCCAGCCAGCATAAGGACCCCAGCAGACACACAAAACCTTGAATTGACCATTCCTGAGAGCAGCTGCTCTGATCAGAAAGATTTTGATGTAAATTTAGACTGAGGGTCCACCGTGGAGCAGCTGTAATACTCAAGGATCAAGATTAAGGGGAAGGCAGGCCACACTCCTCTTATGTGTCTGAAGTGCCAAAGTTCATCAGCCTAACCTCTATTAAGCTGGAGAGCAGGGTTCACTTGTCCTGTTCCCTGAAGTCAAGATAGTGAAATAAGGATGAGGTAGATTTCAAAGATACATGCTGTGTCACCAGGATATGAGAAATGCTATCTGATTTTACCTGTGACTCCTTTGAATTTGGACAATTTCTAATGGATCATCTGAGACTTGTTTTGGTCTTGGAGACAGATTTCATTTTTCAAACAAAGGGAACAGACCTGCACATGAATTAAGGTAAAGTTGGATGTATGTGGTGTCTGCAGTATATCACATATGGCTGTTTGTCAGATAATTTACATAAACAGCCTATGAAAGAATATGAAGGTATTATTGGAGCAAAACAACTGATTATCTGTGACAGTGGAATTCCTAGTTGAAGAAAATAGTCACTTGTGTGTTTCAGCAAACTTGAGGTCACAGAGAAAAATGCTAAGGTGTATTTTTTTTTCTCTTCCACAAACACAACAATTGCACCCTCTCAAATTCTGCATTACATGTGCACAAAGCCTATTCTAAAAAAAAAAAAATACTCTCCATTTTTGCTACAGTTCCAGTATGTGAATTCATGTAATGAGAATTTTTTTTCTCACAAATACATATTTATTATTTAAATATTATTTATCATTGTAGCACAAATACAAGTCAATTTAACTGCTTGACAAGTTGTGCGTGCTCTTACCTTCACACATTTGCAACTCATATGTCTGTGAAATGTGGAGCAAAGTGATTTGTGATTTCTGCAGCACTTCAAGCCACACCCACCACAGACCCAGAAGCCGCACTGGCCACTGGATCGTACGTCAACGTCATTTTGCCGCCAAGTTGGACCAGGCGGCTTGTCATACACAGGTGTGCAACTCTCATTGCATGAATTCACATACTGATTTGCAGATGTGGACATTCTGTCCATGAATTATTTGATACAGGTGTGTGAATGTGTGTTTTGCACCACATTCACTACAGCAACTGTAGCAAAAATGTGAGACTATGACTTTTTTAATGTATGATTTGTAGAATGAGGATTTTCACACCTGCCTGTGTAATTGTTGTGTTGTGTTTGTGGGAAAGAAAAAAAAATCTACAAGTTTGCAACTCCCAAAGTATTTTTCTTCATGACCTCAAATTTACTGTCTCACACATGTGACTATTAATCCCTGATTGGTGCAGATATGTGTGTTACATCACCTTTTTCCCAATGAGCCAAATTTCTTTAAATAGAGAAAAAAAAAGTTTTCTTTAAGCCTTCTTTCCTCCTTGCAGAGCTTATGACAGCAATAATATTGCTTATCAACAAAACCTGACAAACACATTTCTGTCATGTTAAGTACAACTGTCTAGGGACATCATTAAGTTATACTTGACATGACTCTGAGGTCATTTACATAATACAATAATTCTAAACCCTAAAGTACAATTACATTGTTCATACCACCATACACTAGGAAATGAGTCCCCTAACTATGGTGTCAGAACGCATCACGAAACATATCAGAGCAGGATCTGGATGCGGCAGAGGCTACAGTGCAGTGTTAATTAGGTTACTGATACTTTCCACTGCACAATTACTCTGTCAGAGTGGCTCATCTTTCATTTGTCTGGTCACCTCCTTCCTTTGCTCTTTAAGGCTCGTTCCAGGAAATGTCTTTTGCCCAGCACACTTCTGACAGAGATAAGGTTAAAAAGGAGAGTAAAAACTCATGATAACACTTATGACCCAGTGTCTTTTTGAGGAAATAGTAAATATGCACTGTTTTTAACCAGATTCATCTGGTCTTTCTTCAAGTGAGATACTTGATCAGATGGAGGCTTTAGGGGAAGCTCTTAGAAGCTGGTATAAACAGTGCTAGGCAGTATCAGGGCTTCTTGGACATATGTAAATAGAGGCTTACCCCTGGAGATAGAGCAGGACTTTGAGGTAATTGTTTAGAGATCCTCTGCTCACCATTGAAGGAGGCTGATGCATTTTGGGAGAAACCGGAGGGATTAAAGAGACCCCAGGCAGGTCACACAGACTGAACCATCCTGGCCTGAAGCGAAAAACAGTCAAATCAAGGGTGTGTACTTGTGAACGTGCAGTTGTGGATGTGTACTTACGTGCGCATACATGTAAGTGTATCCCTGTGAGGGCGTGCATGAGGCAGGGGGTAATTGGTATTAGCAGTGAGGAAGTCTGCCTCAGACAGTGAGGTTATCACCTGCACTCTGAGCTAATCTCCCTGCATTTCAGGAGCAGCTCTCTCCCGCCTTGCCAAAGCACCAGGGCCAGCAACTAGTCCATTAACTAAGGCCAGACCTGACAAACCAGAACTCTGTGCCTGTGGGAGAAACTTGGCCTGGTCATGAAAGAGGAGAATAATTTGCCTCACTACATAAATATATGGTGTATTTCAGTGCTCTGGGTGTTCTACTACAAATGTACACATATGCTCCATTTGTGAGAGCCTGAAGCTGTTGCAGCATGCACAACCATATCCGTCTGTCAGACTGTGATGTGGACATCAGGGTCTAACAGATATCGTTTTCTTCTCCAACTTCATCCTTTAACTATCCACCTCTTAAAGCTGCCTGTCTCCTCTTCATTTATACCCAATTTCTTTGTTAGCCTCGCTGTTTTGGACACCCAGTTTTTGCCGTGATATTCCCAAACTATCCCGCAACGCACCCGGCAATCTACATCACCGACTTGTCAAAATCCAAGATGGCGGTACACATCAAATGGTTTTTGTTATTCTTTACTATCAACAGCCAGAGGTTTTTTAACAATTGTTCCATCTGGAGCTGATGTAGATTACAAGCTCTCACAGAGACCGGTGTGGTGTGTGTACTGGACTGGACAGCAGCCGGCAGCACAGTTGAGATTCATTGGGCTGCTTTATAATTCGATATTTGCTCTAAATGACGGTGATTTTTGATGTTGCTTACTGTTTATAGCCTGTAGGCCTTCTATTTAGAAAAACAAGATCTGGTTTGTACTCACAAAGTTTGCAAAGTGCGGGGCGTCTGGAGTGGACCGGAGCGGTCATGCTGACGGATGTGCCAGCTCACAGTGACTTTCCTCATCACTAAACCATCAGACCCCCCCCCCAAAAGTCACAATGCCTCTTGAACTTCATCAGAGGAATAAATGCTCAGAAATCTTGTGTTTTTTTATTTTAATACCATCTAGGCTTCAGAAAATATCAAAAACATATATTAAGGAAAGGTCATAGACTGAAAGAGCCGGAAGTAGTTTATTTAAACAAAGTTATTTACATAGTAAAAACTCAATTTCTGTCAGACTGTCTTGCCGGTTCTAGTGTTAATCTGTGTGATGCATGAATTGGCAAAAATAAAAGACCATATATAAGTGGTAAGTAAATATATATTTTGTTGCTGCCAGCCAGACCGCTTTGTGTATTTACTTGCTATCTCTAAAAAATTACATCCATGGCAAAAACTGTATCAAAACAGATAGATGGTTTGCGACAGGAAGAAGTACAAGGAAAGAGACAGGTGGTGAATCTCACCCTTCTACTTTCAGTTCAATCCTGAATGTTCCAGGGTTATCATAAAAATTATAAGTGCTCTAAGAACGTATTACTTGGCCTCTGTATTGTTATGGGGTTGGATGTGGGCCATCAACACTTTTGAGATTTTCAAGTTGGCCATGAGTTGGAAAAGGTTGGGAACCACTGGTCTAGCGTTCCTATTTCTCTTAATGTCAACAAATACCAAGTATAAAACAACCAACAAAATGTTGTCCATCTCTCTGTACTTGCTGACTTCCCTGCCTTGTCTGTGGAGCTGAGGTACAAGCCCATGTGTTCCTATAGAGGACATAAATCTTTAAGAGCGGGTTACATATATAGCATACAGTTTCATATTAAAAAGGCTTGGTATTTTCCTACAACAGGGGGCTGTCATTTTTAGCCAACGTTGCCCAAATAAGAGTAAACAGTGCATTTGTTGTGGACTATTTCTAGCTACGGATTAATATACATTTGGCGCTCTAATGAGTATTTAGGATGGTGTATGAGGGATTGACTCAAAACAAACTCTAGTGGCCGGGATCATAGTAATGTCATCCAGTGCATCAGTGCGGCTCCCTGATGTGTTTAAATGGCCCAGAGGAACAAGATGTTCCGAGCTTACTCAACACCTGTTAATAGGATCTTTTCTTTTCATAGGATTTGTTTACAATGAGAAAAAATGTAGAATATTGTTAGCCTGAAGTGTTTAATGTGCTCTAAGCCATGCACATGACAAACAGTACCAGGTTGGAGTGCTACTCCTCCGGTAACGCGTTAAAGGTAATTTGATAAAAACAGCTAATATGTGGTCCGTCAGTGTTGTCTTGTTCAGGTTAAGCTGTTTACATTACTCTTTGATACACTGTGATTAATGCTCCCTGTTGACATGACTAAACCAGCTGACAAAATATTCTCCATCCACAGGTACAACCATGAGCCTGTGAGTATGAAACGTTACGCCCACCAGCATCCCACACACTCTGAGCCAGCAGGGGAAGGTTATATCTAATACATGGGAGAGAATTTATGATCCCTGTAGCTACATGCAGTGTTTTTTTTGTTTGTTTTTTTTCTGTAGCTTCAAAAATGGTAAGTCAAAAATAGTGTAGATCAAATTAAATTAAGTATAGGACATGTGTAAAGTTACAAAGGGTCCTTTAATTTGGTTTCTTATTATTGTTAAATGAGCAGGGGTGTGTGCGCTTATGTCGCTCTTACAGGATTCAGTATGTATCCAGGTTAATACACATACATTTTAGCAATTACCTTCTTTACAGTGACTTAATTTGAATTTATTTCATTTACTTGCCCTTTTTTTATGTACTGAAGGACAAATGTCCCAGAAATGTACTGTATGTCTGCTGCTGCACCAATAATAGGAAACTTGAGCAGGGACACCTTGGGTGCCCTTTTGTCCACTCCTCAATGAGGAAGAGTTTCTCAGAAGAATTTGAGATGCTCCCTCAGCAAGAACTTCTCACTAAAGTGCTACAGGCAGACTGTCGTTCACCACTGTGTCTTATTTCAAGAATGCTAGATGGGCACATGTCCACTGATTGGTCAGTGAACATGACACAGTCACAACAGAAGAACACTGATGTATTTAGTGAGGAAGCTGCGTAGGAGCAGGATGAATGGATGAGAAGCAGCAATTTTAAAAAATCCTGCACACTGTCAAACTCGCAGGAACAATCTTTCCCTGATGGAGGTCTAGCACTGAAATGTTGAAAATCAATTGTTTATTGCAAGTAAAACAGTGTGCAGGATTTTTTAATTGCAACAGTCACATGTGTAAAAGAGATTCCATGAGTGGAGTAATTTGAGGTTGAACGGTGCACATGGTTATTTGCATGTGGTCGCATGGTCCATGACCAGCACCGGCTTCGAAAAAATTCAACTTCTCCTTTTGTTGTCAAAGAACAAGCTGTTTGGAAAATTAGTCAGAAAAAGTTGGTTTCTTAATAAAGACTACATTTATTTCTTCTTTCGTAACTGAGGAACAAAAGCAGAACACTAACACCCAGCAGACGCTGGATCAACTTTTATGAACTTCTATGATGACTATCTGTGTGTGTGTGTGTGTGTGTTTGTGATGACACGCATGTACTGTACGCGTGCATGTGTGCAGCCTGCGCCGTATGTCATAAAGGCACTGTGGCTGTGTTGCAGGGAGCCTGAATGTGTGACAGCCACTCTCAGACCACAGGGGAGGAGAGGATGGCTGCTCAGAGCTTGAAATATTGAGCTCTGGTACAGGCGTGTAAGCAGCTCGCCTTCAGCTCCTATAGCCATGACTCCTCTCTCAGCCCAAGGCAATTACAATGGATGAGAATCAGGAGCTCAGAGCACAACAAGCTTCCTGCAAAAACAACACAATAAAGAGTAATTTCCAATTCCACCTCCACCTGCACGTATTGAAAACATATAAATGTATTCTCTTTGCAGCATCTACTTATTAAACACAACGGTGGAAAGGAGGCGACGCTGGTAATAAGAACGTGCAGGGGTTTTTTGCCATGCATGGGTGAGCAATGCTAGGATAGCATTAACAGAGAGGAGGAGGGAGGGAGGGAGGGAGGGGAGGCGAGCATGTGCTGTACCTGGAGCAGCCGAGCCGGAGCCAGAGGGCTACAGGAGCAGAATTGTGTTGCAGTGTAACAGTAGAAGGAACCACCGCTCTGCTACCCGCGCTTCACTCACCTGCTTTGATCACCAACTGGAGTGTCATTCATCACCTACAGCGCAGCTGAAGGCTGACAATGGTGTGTGCATGCCATGTGCAAGCAAGAGAGAGGGAGAGTGAGTGTGGGTGCCGTTTCTGAATGCCTGTATTGTCTCGCTTTTTCGTTTCAACTTTATTTTTCCGTAGTCCACACAGAATGTGAGAGGAGGTAGAAAAAAAAGCTCAGAGAAAGAGTGAGAAAGGGACAGACAGAAGGACGGAGGGAGATTTAATTTGAGGAGGTTTTCATTTGGAGAAGATTGAAAATCTAATTTTGCCAACAAATCAATATTCTGAACCCTTGACCAATTATTATATGACATTGACAAACATGAATCCCTTCCTTTTTATTTGATTTCTTAGAAAATATTAGCATAGAAAATGCATTCAGGAATTATGAATTCCTTTCAGTTGACTTGAGAGCTGTGAATCACACAATAGAGGATGTGAATTGTACAATTGAGGACGGCTGTCCATTTGCATTTCACTGCTGCTAATAACAGATTACTAAATTCTGCATAAACACTGCCGGTGACCTGCTAATTATGTTGCTTCAAGCGCCGATTCCAACTTCAGTGAGAGCCTCGCCGCTTTCGGTCGGGCCTTTGATATCAGAACTGAAATAAACCCAAGCTGCTGTTGTTAACGTTATGAAATGCCCGTTGAACTTCAAATCTCTGCTGTAACCAGAAACCTGAAGACAACAAAGTGAAGTTATTTTGGTCTGGAACATAAAAAAAGTTACTTGATAGGAGATTAGAAATGCAGCTAATTAGCATGCCGGCATCTTCACCACAGCCTCTTGACCAGATAAACACATATAACACTGACATATCATGAAAGATGCCAAAACTATAGTATGAATATAAAACAGGGGAACATGTTTTGTATTGTAAACACTGTACATTATGATACAAGACTCTCACTGGGGCTTTCAGCATGAAAAGCTGCAGGATAGTTCTGCAGTGAGACCAGGCAAAATCTCAAAAGCAAGGTGGGAGTCCTCAGCTCAGCGAGAAGGCCCTGGTGAGGAGGAGGCAGGATTCTCCATGTCCAGGTCTCTATGATTACAGATGCTCCCACACCAGACAGCAGCAACCCCCCCCCCCCCCCCCCCCCCTCAAAAAAATTGATCTTTCATACAGTATTTCCCCCTGTGATAAGTGGTTACTCTCTTCAGGCTGGGTAGAACTGTATGCTTAGCTCCACAAAGTACTCGAAGCAAACTTGCTGCAATCCATAGATGGGTCTATTTAAAAATGTATGACAACACAATAACACACAGACGCCAGCAATAGCAGACATTTTCAGCAACCAGCATATCAGTAAAAATAAAGGCTAACAATTGTAACCATTTTAAATATTTATCCATAGCAGGGAACTGATGCATATTGCATCAAAAATCACATACAGGGGTGTCGTGTGGTGTAGTGGTCTAAGCAGGCCCATGTGTAGAGGCTACAGTCCTCGCTGCGGTTGGTTCTGGTTCGAGTCCTGCATCGGACGGCCTCTGCTGCATGTCGTTCTCCCTCTCTGCCTCCCCATTTCCTGTCTCTCTACTGTACTATCAAATAAAGGCATAAAAAAGCCCAAAAAATATACTTTGAAAAAAAAAATAAAAAATCACACGCAGACATCGTAAATCATACAGGTCTGATTTAGCATCGTTTAGTCTTTTTTCTTAAAAAATTGCACTTCTGTTTAATTTTGAAGTTTGAAGCTATTAATAATAATAATCATAATAATAATAATTTAATTTGAAAGATATTGTATGTATTATTCCTAATAACATGTGACATTTGACAGATTGTATGACCTGTACATCCGTACATTCTCTGCAGTGTGCAGGCCAGGGCACAGTGGCAGCAGGCTAAGCAAGTAGTTCAGATATCCGTCAGCAACATTAACCAGTTGTTCCCAACCATTTGGCTTGTGGCCTCATCTGGTTGGGGCCCTTTTGCCAAGTGTCTTTTAGGAGTCTATAGTTGTTATCAGTTGATTTAAATAACTGTTTGAGGCCCAGAAAGGACAAAAAAAAACAAGATTAGAGAAAGGTTTTACAAAAAATAAAAATTTGTGTTGCAAAACTTTGTCTTTTCTTCTTTTCTCCTGTTCATCACCTCAGATTTGTCTTATGGAAGGACCTGCGAAAAGCTACATTCTGATTTCCGCATGGCGTTAGTGTGTGTGTGCGCGCTCCGAGTGTCCAACAATCTGCTGCCATTCAGTCTGGTGTCCACTGTGAAGAAGATGGTGTGTGGTGGTACAGTAAATAAAGTCAGGTACAGCCACAAATCCTCTGTTAACATACATACCTTCAAATTCATATTCGCTTAAAAACTATAATGGAAATGTGGCTGTGGCTAACTTTAACGGAGACATAATACTATAAGTTGTTAAAAGAAAAGAAAGATAAGTGATTATAAAATAATTGCATTGAGAAACATGTTCTGAAAATAACACCATGTGACATGACTGGCTTTTATTGACAGCTAGAGACTGTAAATAGAGTGACAACTAAATAACGCCATCCTACAATCCAAAAAGTTACACTGCTCATAGCACAACAGCGGTTATTTTAATTTAATTATACAATTATATCATTAATGTAATTATAATTATTTAACAAGAGTTCCATATTTGTTGTAAATCCATTGTGCATTCGTTTGACACTTCCTCTGCGACTGCAGCAGCTGAACAAAAAATTGTGCCCAGTAATTAAATTAACGAGGGAGCTTTTTGTTTTGTTTTCACCCAGTATCCTGACTCTGTTGAGCGGCTTTGAAATCAAGGCAAGTTCCATGCCGATAGATTTTGAAATAATCTTTAGGAACACATGAAATGTCACGTTACAGCGGTGAGGGGAGAAGATCAGTAACTCCCAGACAACAGCATTAGAGTGGCGGTTGAGACGAAGAGATTGGAGAAAAATGCCATACCCTCAGGTACCTTGTTGCTTTGTTGCTTATTAAACTTGCATTGTTTGAAGTGTTTAGCTGCTGAGCTTGTTGACACAGAGGTGCCGCGCGATGCATATGAGGCAAACAACTTCTACTGCCAACCAGGAGCTGAAAGCCTATACTGGCGCAGTAATGAGCCCGGAGAAAATGTAAAGCAGGGGAAGATGAAACAGACTGTGTGATCCATCAGCTGTTCAACCTTGTGGATTTCTAACAGCTCCTCTGAGCCGCAGTGAAAAAAGCTGATTGACGAGTGGTGCAGGGTGGACGGGGGCAGAAACGGTGGCTGAGAGAAGACAAGGCGTATCTGGTGGGGGGGAGAGCTTGGGGATTTTCACAAAAGCACATGTCTGAAATATTCAATTTAGCACTGATCAACAGTTGCCTTTTTCAAGCTCAGATTGAATTATCCGACATGGCAACGCCATTATGTTGGGGATTATTACATGCTCTCCAGGAGATTTGGTTTATTCATCTTGCCTATTGTTGATGATGACTGGAGCACTCCCCAGAGAGCAGCCCAGAGAATTGATTTCTGACAATTTATGATTCACCTTCTCGAGTCCCCCCACTCTTCTCTGACACTCCTGCAAATCAACTTAAAGGCAGAGCACTGACAGCTCCTCACATCACACTCCATATAAACAACCATTATTTCTTCAGAAAGCTCTTTTTGTCTTGTACGGGGGCTTCAAAGCCAGCACGTCCCTGGTAAGACGAGCCACGGTTTAGAAGGCACACAGTGGGACTCTGAAGACGGAGAGACGTACACGATGTGGAAGAAGAAGGGATGAGGCAGGAGAGTCAGGTAACTTTCTCTAAAGCTAGATTAGTCAGAGCTCTCACTGTTCAGCATCCCCGGTGACGGTGTGATGTGTTAAAGCAGGGGAACGACCTCTAACACGGACCTGTCAAGGTTACACAGTCAGTTTGGGTTAAGTAACTATTAGTCACAGAAATATAGAGAATGATGTACAGTTGCTTTCACTTTACTGTCATAACCACCTGTCATCTGGTCTCCAAGCAGGTTAAAGGAATACTTTTTGGGTGATAGACTTGTGTACTTAGTTGTCAAAAGTTAAGATGAGAAGACTGATGCCATTGACATACCCAGAGTCAGGAGGCAATACACTTGTGTAAAGCCTGGAAGAAGAAAAGACTTCTATAGCAGCTGTCAGGCTGTACATTGGTATTTATGATTTGAGCTACATGTGAATGTCTGAACGTCTGAGCATGCTAACAGGACCATTTGTTCCAACCCTCTGATACCACGCATCGGAGCGTCTCCTCAAAGCAGTAGGTGTACCGGACCTTGGTTCTCATGGTTCCAATAATAAACCAACAGCGGTGTACTAGACCTTGTTTCTAAGGTTACAATAATAAACGTACACTTAACCTTAAGGAACGCTCATGGGTTGGCTAGGTTTAGGGAAAAGATCACGGTTTGGGTTAAAGCAAGGGCTTCGTTAAGATTAGACAACCTTTGTTGTCATGGTTACGATAATAACAATATGTTTAGGGTTTTCAAACAGTCATAGATAAAAGGAACTGCTAGTTTCACAAGGGAATCCTCTAAAGCGCACTAATTAACATTTCCTTTATTTAATCCGTACAAAACCTTTGGTGTAGCTGATATATGACGTTAGTTTTAGACATGCTGGTAAGCTAGCTGCTTACCCCTTGCTAAGCTAGGTTAACATCTCCTGGCTGTACAGCTTCATATTGAATTAACAGATAGAGAAGTATCAATCTTTATATCCAACTCTCAGCAAGAAAGCGAATAAGCAAGTTTCCCAACTACACACATTGTTCAAGAGCAAAATCCCAGATCCTAATCTAAACTGTGTTTTTCTTACTGTAAATGTGTGTGATAAACAGGCTTTGCCTCCAAGCAGATGCACTTAATCAATCACAAATTGAATTTGCGATGGTACGGATTCTTATTTAACGGTGTGGGGGCGAATCGACTGTGTCACAAAACATTCTGATGGATAAATGGCGTAGGAATGGGCCCCCCTCCAGCCAACGCCTCTATGTTTCTGACATGGCCATTCCACGTCACACTGCTTGAAAAATGAGCTCCGTAGAGGCATGCAGTCCTGCTATGAGATTGCACTTCATAAAGGGGAACAGCACACAGGGGTGAAATTCCACTGTAGGGTTATGGATTTTCCAGTACATCACTGATAGATTGCACTAATATAACCTCAATAAAGAGTTTGAGAACAACTTTATGGATGTTTTCCCTCTTTTGTCATCTCATTTTTCTCTCCTTTGATGTGTGCTCCACTTGATTTGTCTATTTTTTTCTCTTACTTTGGCTGTCACTCATGGGGCACAGAGTAACACACTCTCAACACATTAGTCATG
This sequence comes from Seriola lalandi dorsalis, assembly GCF_002814215.2. Classification (NCBI taxonomy): domain Eukaryota; kingdom Metazoa; phylum Chordata; class Actinopteri; order Carangiformes; family Carangidae; genus Seriola; species Seriola lalandi. Next base: position 2,604,903 of record NW_019525450.1, read on the forward strand.
GGATATGAACCATGGAGTGTTTTTTTTTATCAAAAGTTTCACAACTAGAACCTCAAGCAGCTCATTTTGTTTGTTTTTGCTTCAAGCGGTAGCAGCAGCAAGATGTTTTGGAGACTGTGAAGTGTACATTGCACATAAATTCCTAAATAGTACCACTCGGCTCAAAAGAGAAGAAGGGTACAGCTTTCACGTTGTATCATCACTCCAAACCATGTCTACAGCTCAGGATCTGCTACAGTTCTCTGTAATTATTGCTATTATAATAATAGTTATTATTATAATAATAGTGAGCACAACATGATGAACAAGTACGCATTCATTTTAATGTAACATTTACAACAGCTCTATCAATTATTCAACAGATATTCAAGCACTGGATTATACTTTTTTAGTCTTATGGCGTCTCTGTTTTATACAGAGCAGAGAGTCAGTGCTGGGAGAGGGAAATGCAACAAGGGTTGAGTTGAGTACTTGAACCACAACGAAGACCAAGTTTTCAAATAAATACAATACTATACTTATGTAGTGTAAACATACTATAGTAATACTGTTGCTGTTAAAATACTCTCCTCTGGATGAAATCATATCTATCCAATAGAAAGCAATGTGTGTGTGTGTGTGTTGTTGATGGCACCAAATCTCCATACCTTGACTGTTAACTTTTCAAGCAGCATCTTCACTTTTCTCCACACGTAGTCCACCTCACAACAACACTTCCTGTCCCTAAGTCACATGTTGCTAAACTAACTACTCAGAGGCTCAGACGGAGGTAAAAAAGGATGGATTCAAGAGGTTACTGCAACTTTTTAAAGCTGCAGATGTAAAGATTTACACTTGTAAATATGTAAATAATAATTGCGTAAACATAAATATGTAAATAGCTAGCTGTGACCATAAATGTAGGAATTATTAACTGTATAAACACTATATATATTTTACTGTATTCATATATTTATTTTTAGTAAACTTGTAGTTGTAAACGTACATTATGAATCTAATCTTAATCTAACATCTAAACCTTACACACTTTATATCAATGACTTACCTAGTGCATGTCCCCCATTAAAATATTCAAATGTATGCTGACGCTGTGCTAAAGATTTCCAAGAGCCTCCTTACTTCTTACATCTGCAATGAGCCGCATTCAGGAATGGCTACAAAATATAATGTCTCTTATTGAGTACTACCAAAAATGATGTGTATTTAGAAAACAACCAGTAGACTCACGTTGGACTCCACATTATCCTTTAAAAGTAATGTGGAAAATGTGTCACTGTAACGTTTAATTTACAAAATTGCAAGTAAATCAGGCAATTTCTCACAGTTAATGCTGCCACACTGTTTCACCAGCTGGTCATTTACAGGAGGAACGACACATCAATAGAATCACTTTACAAGAAAGCCATAAAAGTTTAAGATAAAAGAAAACCCACCCTCATTTCATCATTGCAATATGCTGGAGCCACTGGAGGGGACTGTGAGGTGAACCACATTTAGACAAACTGTGCTGTCAGTAAAGGAAAGTAAATATTGGAATGCTTTACCACTTGCAATAAGGTAATACCCCACCTCCAGGACATATCTCAAACTTTGGCTTCAATCAAACCAGATCTGTGATCACTTCTAACTCAGAATGCTGCAAAATTCTTTTTATTTGTGTATTTGTGCATTGTAACTTGTACCTGTTATTTTTTTGTTGTTGTTTTATGTTACCTGCCTAGGGACCACAGATGTAAATTAGCTTTCCTGCATGTTTTAATAGTGTATTTTATAATGATGTTCATTAACATGCATTGTCCCGATCAAATTAACAAACAAACAAATAAATAATATAATATAATGCAATGATGGAAAGCAACTAAGTACATACTTTACTTCAGTATTCCTGTTGTGTGTTAACCCTCATATTCCACTGCTTTAAAGTGGGAAATATTGCATTTTCCTCTGCACTACATTCATTTATTTCAAATAAAAAAACAACAACATTGTAATGCAGGAAATTAAACTCCTCAACAATCTATAAGATATTTAGAATCAGCTCCACTTTCATCACTGTCCTGTGAAAATCATGTGTCTCCACATTTGGTGATTTTGAATTTTTTGTGTAAACTGGAGGATGAGATGTTCCTTTAAGGGTTAAGAAAGTTCTCATACTTCTAAATCTGAATGACATATTTAAAAAGTAAATAACAAGACTGAAAATAGCTCTTTGAGCTCATGAAAAACTGACACTTTAATGGCGCAGCAACAATGCTGTTCTGACATGCAGCAGAAACAATAACTGTTATAAAAAGAAAATACATATCAGTATATATAAATAACAATGATAGGGGCCATTCTGTTGCATAATGAGTACTTTTAGTTTTCATACTTGAATCACTTTGTGCTTTTGTATAGATTTTTTATATTATGACATTATTACGTTTGACTGTAATGCTGTGACACTGTGTAATTTACACAACAGAAGATGGGAACATTGTAGCAATAAGCACTAATGGATCATTAGTCATCTCACTTTAGTGTAATTGTTTTTGTATTATTTAGCTGTCTCTCCACTGACAGAAAAATAACTTATTTGCATTTTTCTACACTCTCCTTTGAGGTCATACAATAAGATCTTTTGCCAGGGATCCCCCTTATGTTCACAGTGTACTCATCACAGTTCCATCACTGGCAAACAGGTGTTGTAGATGCTTTACATTGGGTATGTTGTTCTCTCGGTCACATAGGCTATACATCCTGTCAAGCTGTCACTATCCCACTGGACTATTGTTTATTTTGTATATGCACTTTTGCAACTGTACCACACTGTCTGGTTAGACACTAAACTGTATAATAATGTTGTTTATAGTTGTAGGTGTCATTGTGGATCTCACTGACAACCAACCTACTGTATTTTGTCATTTAGAACTTGATGAGTGTCACGGACCAAGTCATTAGACAAAGGACACCGGTGTAAAAAGGAAGATATTTAATTAAAGTTTACCAAAAATCCCAAAAAAGTTACAAAAGTAATTATCAAATAACTGGGAAAAGAACAAAAGTTGGGCCCAAAAATCTTAGGTCAAATAAACAATAATGAAACTAAGGCTTCAACCTAAAGCAACACAATCAAAACTGACCTCTCTAACAGATGAAACCGGGTTATATATACACATGGACTAGTCCAACACAAACCCAAAAGGGGGACAGTAACTTACAATTAACCTATCAAATCATTATCAAATAACTAAGCATAACAAGTTAACTGAAGCCTGTCTAACAAAAAAATAAATAACATTTCAAAATAAATAGTCCATTTACAAATCAAACAAAGAAGTTTAGGCTCTGGTGATTCAGCCTTCCCCTTTTCCCATCTTCAAGATGGCTGCTTCCCACTTCCTGTGGGCGGTCCATAAGAGGCTCCCTTTCCCCGCTTCTGGCCTTTTGCCAGAGGAACTCAGGAGGAGAACAAAGGAAAAGTAAAACAACACAACAGAATGTTAACTAAATTTTGTATACCCAAACTAGAAAACAAAACTGTCTAATGAAATAAAGTGTAATATATGAACACAAAAGACTATGTGTAATGTATTTATTTGAAAATGTTTGTGTAAAGAAAAAGTAAACAACATTACTAACACTGATGCTGGACAGCAACTGATGCGGCCACCACAATGAGCATCAACAATGTTAGTTTCTAATAAAAAATTCATTTAATCGCATTTACAGTATTCAAATGAGAAATACACTAGTCCTTTAAAGACTGATAAATGGAAAGATTAAAGACCAAGTCTAGCTGTGATGGTTTGATGGGAGGTACAAAATAGTTATAAAATATTAATTATATATATAAATAAAACGCTTACGCTCAACATTTTGCCTGGAAAACGGAGGAAAATTGAACCTTGTCTCAGGATCTCTCAAAATGAGCCAGCATCTGTGGTCTGCACATCTGAGGTCCAGCTTGTTCAGTCACCATGCGATACCTGCTGAGCCCATCTCCAGGTTCCCTGACAGCTAGCTCCTACCGCTCGCTTCCAGTCCGAGGCACTGCTGTGCCCTTTCTGAACCCGGTCAGTGGGACCTTTCCCCCCACAGCAGCCTGTTACTGCACCAACAGTCTCCCTCTTTCTCTCTATCACTGTCCCTCCCTGCCACCTGAGGGAACGATTCAATCACCTATGACCTAATACGTCTTTTAATGATGTTCGGACGGTCCAAGGCCCACCTGTGCCCCATAAATGGCTCTTCTCACAGTTTGTATCCTCTCCTTGGCGCATCTAAACTAAAACTGATCCTGCAGGGCATGTGTGCATGTGGTGGACCAGATGCATGTTTGTGTGAGCAACCCCTGCAGCTTTTCCCCATATTCCCTCTCTTCTGAGCCCTTGACCAGTTTTTGGTTTGTTTATGAGTGCATGTTGGGAGAGTCCGGAGGAGGCGAGCGATGTGCCAGGAAGAACATATGGCACTGCTGGGATACAGACACCTGCCGTTGGACCGGTGAGAGTGCCTTCAGAATCATTAGGAATTAAAGGAGCTTAATGACTTCAGAAACAATGCAAATTCATTTCCTGGGTGGTTCCCAGGGGTGGGGGTGGG
>NW_019525450.1:2609506-2687741 GCF_002814215.2 Seriola lalandi dorsalis
GGGGGTGGGGCATTACAACAACTAATTCACCATTCACTAAACGCCTCCCATGAACAGTGTTCGTCCAATCATAACTTTGGATTTGTTGTTGGTAATTTAACAATTTTCCTGCTAGATTTGCAGAGTTTTAAGGTCCCTTTTTTTCTCGAAGAAATGTCCAGTGACAAATCCAGCGATGTTTATGAGCAGACCGTCACTCCTTTCTCGTGAAGGGAGTCATGAACATTTCTTAGGAAACGTGCTCTCATGTGGCGGTGCTTCTCTGGGCTGACTGTGATAGAGTGAGGGGGGAGCATCAGCACGTTCAATCAAACGATCAGCAGCCAGTCAGAAACATGAATGAGCTGTGAATATGCGTACCTAATGACCAATCACAGGTCCCCATTGTTTGTGCGGTGACCGCTTCTCCTTTGTTTTTGTTCTGAATGATTTAACTTGAATGTTTCTTTCACAAGAGTGTCTTCACTCCAGTGTTGAATGATAAAGCTAGTTATAAAGCTAGTTACATTTAATGACTTCATTTTCTTTTGTTTAGTCTTACTTATACATATTTATGACACCAATGCATGAGAGTGTTGTCTTCCAGCCCCCATGTGGAGGGGGCAAAATTGTTCTTTTATAGGGTGGTGTCCTTCTTTTCATATAACTCAGTCACAGTTATCATTGTTATCCATCATTTGATTACTTACTACATAATGTAGCTCCTTTTTGCCACAGACCCTGAAAGCCAAGAAAACAAAACGGCCCACTATCACTTTAATATGCTATTGTTCAGAATGATAATAATAATCAACATACACAAACTCACGAGTGCTGAACACAATATTACTGATTAACTGTCTTTATTTAGGTAACAAAGGGTGCTGATATACAGTAGCTGTGTTGTGTTCAGCTGTAAGAACACCCCAAGCATCCAAAACTAGGCTACATCCACACTAATACATTTTACTTTTTAAAGGTAACATATTGTACAGAGGTAGATTTCCATGTGTTGTTTGATTATAATGCAGGTCTAGGTTCTATATTAATACTGTGAAAGTATCAAAGCGCTCAGTCCACAGAGAAATACACAGTCTGTATTCAGAAACTGAACCTTAAAACCAGCCGTCAGGACTTCTGTAACTTTGTGATGTCACAACAAAGCAGTCACTGTCATCAGCCATGCCCAAAGCCCCGCAAACCAATGTTTTGCTTTATTGTCTGGTCTAAGTGCTTTAGCTGCTTACAAATCCATCTTCAAGGACAAATATGACCAGGTCTTTTAATATAATAGCCATTCAACCTGCTATGGCCTGTGAAAAAATCGGGAATATTGGAAAAGAAGCTGAGAGCATGAATTATCATCCACTCATATAGACAGAATAGCTCTGCACACCACAAGCTAATCACAGGCAGTTTGTGATGAGATGCACTGATGCATATAGTGCCTGGATGTTATTGTTGCTGCAGCGGCTGTTGTTGTCTGCTGTGTTCTATGTGAAAGTAGTTTATGTCAGGACATGTTGCCATAGAAATAACCTTGGGCAGGATGACTTAGAGTGCCACAGCTTCCTGTTTACAAAGCAGGAAGCTAGTAGAGTCACCACTCACAATATTGAATAATTTAAAGCTAACACAAAATCTAATTTGCAATTGTACAAATTGTATTTGTTCAGGTCGCCACCACCGTAAAGACGTGGGTTCTATCCTCCGTAGCACTGCCTCCAGCTTTCATCAAACACTGTCAATGTTTGTGTGGGAAGTCAGTGAGGGATCAGTTGATATTGCCATACTCGTGGCTCATACTGATTTGCCCTATTGCTGAAGGTTATTGTAGGCAGTTCCAAAAATGATGATAACATCAAGTGTATGAGAAGAAGCATCTCATGGGGTAAGGGGAAGTGGATATTCTAAACTGGCAGGAACACATGAAAAGGTCATCAATAAGTGTTCTCTTAGCTTTTCTTTGCATCAGATTTGTGTCTGCACCACAAATTTAACGATTGATTCCGTAGGTTTAATGGATTTGTAACATTAAACTGGCGGATAGCACTGCCAAATTTTAAAAATAATACTTCAACAACAATAATGCATTTGTTTTAAGGCACACTAGCAGTGTGGGGCTACTGATGGAAAATTTGGCTTATTGGACAGCCTCTCAGGTAGCACTTATAAACTGAAATATCACAACTCTTGCCATGACACTGCAAATATCCACAGTCCCTGGAGGATGAATCATACTGACGTGTGAAGTGTAATTTCTCAACAACTAAGAGATAAGTGGATTGGTTTCGATTATTTGATTTGATTTTGATGGATTTGATAACATTTGATGCACACATACATTTGTGGTCCCCACAGAATGAGCTGTAATCTTTGTGCCATTATTAGGTCAAGATTTTAATGTGTTCATTAATTTGGTTTATTGCCAAATATCAAAAAGCAATGAAACTCCCATCAGCCTCAGTTGCAGTTTGTGTTTATTTCTAATTAGCAAATGTTTGCTAATATGCTAAACTACCATGACTGAAGACTCTTAATCTTGTTGTGTGGTGTCTTAAAATATTCTGCATTATTGATAGATTTGTTGATTCCATCTGCACATAATAGAAATATCTCTCCTTCAAATGTTTTGTAAAGAACATATGATGTACAACTACAGGTGCATTTGAAAATAACTTCACTTCAGTTTGATGGACAGAACCCTTTGCCTTATCACTTGCCTTTTCAATTGGATTTTTAATGATATTTAGCTTAAGCAATGAAACATTTAGTGATTATTAACAACATTTTGTAATGCAGATCGATGCCGAGACAAAATTAGATTGGTGCAGAAAGTCACTGATCCAAGTCTGCTTGTAGATTGCTGTTGTGTCCTCTGTCGCATGTGTTTTTTTTTCCTATGTGAGCATCATGTTTATGCATGTTTCACATACAGGAGCTACAGAGAGATTTGTCTGCTGACTTCACACCTAACAGATGTGGGTGAGGCTTGGTAACACATCAGTAATTGTACAGGCTTCAGCAGTGGCATCTCCCACTTGTTACAATTGCTGCAGTTGTCCAAACCTGCTTGACAATGCACAGCATAGGATAGTTAGTGTTCTCGTGTTAGGAGACATGTTGCAGAGATTTCCATTTAGCGAACTCCATGAGTGTGTGCAGAGACAGAATAAGAGAAAGCAGGTTGTTGTGAAAAAGAAGGGGAGTCAGTATTTTGATCAAACACTGTCAGGTGCTAATTAAATAGAGGTCAGCCACTCAAGTTTTGTTTATTGAAACAAGTCGTTTTCTAAACCACTGTACATGAGTCTGCCCTTGTGTTACCACAATGAATAACAGCTGAAGAATTCATAATGAAAACAAACAAACTGCCTCCAGCAAAATTAGATAAGAAACTCATAGTTCAAGCCATAGTTCAACAATTTGGGAAATTCGCTTATTTATCCATCTAATTTGTGTGTTAAATATAAGCCTGCATAAAGCAGCTGGTTAGATTAAAGCTGACTGACCCTAACCCTCTGTCTAAAGGAAACAAAATCCACCTGCTAGCATGTCCAAGGCTCACAAATCCATGTTATATCATGTTTGTTTAATTCATACAAAAACTCAACAGGTTACATTTTCATTTCTGCCTTTCTTTTACAAAGTACAAAACAAATCTACACCACCACAATTTAAATGAATCCAGCAAAAAGAAGTACTATAAATAAATTTGAATCAAATTCCCATAATAAAATCAAAAAAGTTAAAAAAAGTAAAATAAACAAATAAAACGCAAAAAACATAGTAGAACTGGAAACAGAGAACTTGTGAAAATCTTAACAACAATAAAAAGCTCTTTTAAAAAGATGTGAGTTTTAAGAAGGGATTCCAGGGAGCGCATAGAGGTGCAGTGGTTAGGACTGTCGCCTCGCAGCAAGAAGGCTTTAGGTTCGAACCTGGATGCCTGCTGGCCAGCTGGGATTATAACTCCAGCCCCCTGCAACCTTAAGGATAAGCAGTATCACTAATGGTTGGATGGAAGTGATTTCAAACATGTCACTGATTCTGCAAGCCTCAGATCTTCAGATCTTAATGGGGGGTTATAGCTGTGACTATCTCTTGGCCAGGTGCATTAACACAGTATAGACTCGAGGAGGTCACTGCACCCGGACAAGAAATAGTCAACATGTGAACTGGTGTTGGTGCTGGTGGGCTGATTGTGTTATCTTTGGACAGAGCCAGGCTAACTGTTTCTCGCCGTTTCCAGTCTTTGTGCTAAGCTAAGCTAGCCAGCTGCTGGCTATATCTTCGTATTTATACTTAGGTCATGCTCAAGAAAACAAAGTGTGCAACCCAAAGTATTTTACTAAATGCAAACTTGTCTTACTTTTTCCTCCTGGCCTCATATGCTCCTGCTCTGTCAGGTTGGACTTAAAGAGTAAATGAATGGCCGTTGCTGCTGCACTAATACTGTATAATGTAGGAAGGAGCACAAGTGTTTATGTAATGAGGGATTTCGATACATACTCCCACTCGCAAAACAGCAGCCCTCATACACACAGCAACCCTGTGTTATGTAATGAATTAGTGTAGTGAAGTGGTGAAGTGGTTCATTAAAATAAATGAATAAAATTATAAATAACACTTAAATAAATGTAAAAGCTCTTTGTTGCTATATGTCACTATCCATTATTTCAATGTAGGAATAAGAGTGGTAAATATCGTATAGGCGAGCATTACTGAACCTATAAATAGTTAACGGAAATTTACTTAATGATCAGCTATTCCCCACATAGTGGATGAAGTCCAGGAGCTGATGGAGCGCTGGCTCTCCGATGAAGTGCTCTTTTTGTGAGTGTATCGAACTGATTCTTGATTAACAATTGTAATCAATCACAGGCCTTTACCCCCTCGAGCCCACTCACAGTAGGACCCAATCTAGGCGGCTGTGAATATTTTTAAGCACATTCCCCACGTGCTACCCGCTATCACAAAACCAGGGTACTTAGCACCAATCACATGAAGGGTCATGAATGCCAAATACTGACAATCAGCAAAATGACCCAGACTGAACCCAGTGAAGAAGTGGGCTGAACATGCTCTGAAAGATTCAGAGTATGCTCTTGATTTTTTTTTTCTCTTGAATTTACCCTGAGGTTTCTGGAACTTTTTCCACTCTTTATGAAAATATCACAGTCTGTATGTGCTTGTTCCAATGCTTAATTGCAGCTAATCGATGTTTACACCTTGTGCACTATTTAAACCCAAGACGCCATGATTTTGGCTGTGTGACTTTGTGCACATTTCTCTGTAAAAAAAAAAATCCTAACATCAACCCAACATCAACACTGAGACCTTAGGGAACACTGGTGTGTCTGAGAAATGTTCACACGACATGACTTTGTTCAAAACGACCCCTAAGGAGGTCCAGCGGAATTTAAGAGGTCACAATACCAGTAACTGACTGGATATGTCTTATTTAAATTTAAAGCAAGCATTTGCCGCTTCAAAGCGTTTCATCCCTCAACTGATGTGACAGGTGGTACTTTTGGGCTCGCAATAAATCAAAAGGCAAACAGCACTGTAAGCTAATTATTCCTGGGTTTTAGGGATTGTATGCTCAGAGCTGCAGACCTACATACAGTCTTTCTGCATGCTCAAATATTTGCTTAGCGATCATGTTTGTTTGGATGTGTGGCCATTGATTTGCTGTGCAAACAAATTCCATGAGCAACACCAAAATAGCACGTTCCACTTCACTGGCTGATTCACATTAAAGGAGGGGCTGGGGAGGAGGAAGTGTTGACAGAAAATAACACCATATCTCAAAAGTCCAACAATGGTTATAGGGCTGAGGTAATGTTAATCACTGTTGCATTCAACGAAGTGGTCTCCCTGGGCACACGGAAGGGAGGGGTTACATTTAATGGCACAACTAATTATTAATATGGTAATGTGTAGTGTTCAGTGGCAGAGAGGTAGCTGTATTCATGGCCACATTTACCCTTTAGGGGGCCCTGGGGCGAAAATGAGCTGGGAGGCCCTGTTGGACACCTTCAAGTGCCGGTCAAATACAGTACACATGGACCGCACATGGCAGCTTAATTATATTTTTGCCTAAAACCCCAGAAACAAACCATTACATTCATAGTGGAATTCCACACGGCCCCATGTTTGCCGTGTGTCAATTAGTTTCTGGTAATTTAATCAAACATACTTATTATGCTTACTTACACAACTTATTTAGGGATATGCACCATGCAGTAACTTTAAATAGAACCTTTGTTTAGTTAGTTAGTAAGCACAATGGTAATTAAGAGAGGGTCTCTAATAACGTAGGACCTGCCTCAAGGTCCTTATCAATTAAGCTAAAATTGTGCTGCACTGGTGCATATTCTCAAACAAAACACTGCAACATCTGACCCATAGTGAACAATATGGGGGTCAGTCATCTGCTTTGACCAGCCAGTAATCTCTTCTTAGTTATATTCAAATACACTCTAGAATAGTCACACTCCCATACTATTTAATTGTTTTTTTGCCTTCCTTAGGCCTGAATTTGTGATTGTTATTTATTTGGGCACTCAACCCTAAACAATTGTGCCTCCACCATCTTCATTGTCTAATCTGGATGCAAATGCAACCTATTTGACCATAAATGTGAACAAATGTGGGAAAATTTGTAGCTGAGGCCTGCTGACTTCCGAATCAGCCGCTATGCATACAAATTATGTTCTAGAAGAAGTCTCTGTCCCACAGTTTTTCTCTCTCTCTCTCTCTGTGCCTCTGTCTCTCACTCCACCCTTCCTGTCTTCTCACTAGCTGTCGCATTGCTCCTTACATTGCGCTCACATTTTTGTGAGGCATCATGAGGAGGGAAAGGTTGAAAATCACATTAACAGTAGCTGAACGGCTGGGACAAAAGGAAAGGGGGGGTATATTTTTTCATTTATTTTATAGCTTAATAAGAAAGGGTCTCAAGGACTTGCCAACATTATCTTCATAGGCATGCTTATGTGGGCAAAGCACTGTATGCCCTCGGCAGTAACCAGGGATGCACACAACTATACAGTGTCTAAGTGAACATTACATGTTAACAATCTATTTTGTTAAAGAGTCCACATACATGGTTCATTCGTGTTTAAAAATATTAACATGCATGCGCTATTATATACTTCATTATGCACACACAGTCAGTGCAAAACCTCTATGCAGCTTATGAAATATAAGATTTCAAATGGCAGCCTTGTTATTAATAGGTCCATATAGGAATTGACCTTTGCTAAACCCCTCCCCCAGACAGTAATTGTCCATTTACAGCTCAACAATTAGCAACCACCAATAGGTACGGCCAGTCTGTCAAGCTCGTGGCTATATAGTGAGAATGATACTGTGCATCTGAGGAATGTGGAGGATGATGTCTTTTTATAGAACAAATACCAATGACACAAGAGCAAAAATGTAAGGAATGGATTAGCGGTATATATATATATGTATATATATATGTATAGCCTATATGCCCTGTTAACTACCTTATAACCCACAGTAGTAACCAAACTCATCATCACTTCCAAAGGCAAGGAGCATTTCATTAGCTAGCTTGACATTTTGTGGGGTTATATTTTTTTTTTAAATCTTCACAATAGTAGGCCACATTCTATGTGTCCAAGGGGTTGCTAGATGCTACCACTGTATATCAGTGTGAAGGGTAACCACAGCTCTGTGCTGCTCTTTATTCAAGCTGGGAAACTTTACACTCCAGTAACCCCAGCTAAATGTACCTGGGATAAAAACAAAAAATACAAATTGGATAGTCCTCATCTAAAACACCTGTCCTCTTGAAATGTTAAAAGTGATTTTTGGGGAAAAAATACAAATATAGTCTATGATATTTGAAAATAATCTTTAATGTTACTTATTATAAATAAATAAATCCAAGATACACATCAGTTGGAGCAAATCCCCCAATGTTCAACATTCATTGAAAATTGCCTTTACAGCTCACCTTCATGTAGTCCTCAGAACTAAAAAGATGTGAAACCATTTGACTTTCCCCCTCTTCAGTGAACAAACACTTGTTTGATGGGAGGGATCAAGTGTGCCCTGTGGGTAGAATCATCTCTTCAGCACCCCTATGAGATCTGAATGTTTGGCTTATGGCAGAAGTGCAAGGAATGCACAGTTTCACTGTTCAAAAGCATTTTTGACTTTGACTGTTTCCCTTTTGTACATGTTAGGCTCCTTCTTGGCATGTGTGTCTGGATATGTCCCTGGAGTGAATTATCGCACCTCACTTGTCTTAAGATGTGATGTGTGAAAATAAGTCAAGGCCAGCTAATTGATTTAGTTCCTGTCCCTTGGGTTTCTTTTAATCCAATTATTGGAGTGCACTTAATGATTTTAATTTAGTTTCTGAGATGGAAAGTAAATATTATACTTTATTTTCCAGTTTGAGAGCAACTGATGATGAAAAATAGACTTGGCAGTAATACTGAGCTAAAGTGGTATTCTGTTCCCACAATATCATCAGACAGAGATCTAATTCAACCAATACAGGTATTTCATGAAATCATTGCCATGGCGAGGAAACTGAGCAGATTCTTGCCACATATGTCCAGTATATCCATGTTTTTTTCTCCAGCAGCTCAGAGTCAGGACTCAGGTGGTACAGAGAGGTGCAATTCAACAAGACAATTACCGCAAAAACCTGACCAAGGCTCTCTGGGCCTGTAAATGAATTTTCGCTATTATTTCACTCCTGGCAAGAATTTTTAATAACTGCTACCCTGTTTTTTTTTTCCTCATCAAATAGATTAGTTAAATGTCATGCAAACTGTAAATTAATTAATAAACACAAGCTCTAGATATTATGCTCTCCGTATAATACATCTTTGCAGCGTTTAGTTAGGTGTCCCATACAAACAGCAGACTCGAGCTGATTTCTTGTTTGGCACGCTAATCAGGAGGAGGCATGTGATTGGCACTGTGTAATTTTTACCACGAAGCAAGGTTGCAGAAAAAATGAGACTGACAAGTTATAATGAAATTACATTCACAAATATTTCAAATTCAAATATCTGACAATCTCATGCTGTTTACACTGGGCTGAGACAATTTTCTCATATTAATGAAGTTTACAATTATAGCTGCCACCTGGACTTCACTGTGTAAAATGTGCAGTTCCGTGACAACACTGTATACAGGTCCACAAACCTGCTCTGGTTGGTAGCAGGTGAGGAAGCGTAAGACGGAGAGAAGGGCAGCAGCAGCAGATTAACAGACTGGTAGTGTGGTTATTTGATTAAACACAAATGAATTTAGGCATATGAAAGAGCATGAGAAGTACATCAAATGGCAAGTGGACTGGAAAAACTTTGAGTACCAATGAGACAGAACCAAAACAGCAGGACCAAAACAATGAGCTGAGAGACACTGTAAAGACCTCATAATGATTAGGAGAGCAGCAGAGGTGGATGATAATTCTCTGTGGGATCTTCACTGAGAGACGACCATCACGTAGAGGTAGTCCATTGTTAACATAGAATTATTGCTAGAGTCATGGTGGGCTGGAAAAAAACACAAGAATTTGCATTTGATTTAAGTGTAATTTATTGTATGTAATATGTTGTATGTATACATACACTACCTGTCAAAAGTTTTAGAACACATCAATTTTTCCAGCTGATATTTAAATTGACAGTAATTCAGTGAAATTACAGCACTTAACACATGAAACAACTGGAGATTTTAAAAACAAGGAATCATTTATCTTTTTGTTGAACTAAATTTAATCACTAACTTACATTTTTTTTTTTTTTTTTACTCATCCAGCAGCCGAACACACTTGTGACGTTCTTTCTACAATGGAAATCAAATATTGCTCAGGGGTTCATCCCAACTCCCAACTGTTGCAGAAGTTCCCACAAATGTGATATAATTGCAGGTTTCTTTGCTTTCACCTTCTGTCCAGTACATCCCAAACCAGCTCCCAAACCAGTCTGGAGACTGTGCTGGTCTTCCATCATGTGAAGGCACCGTCTGGTTCTTTTCTTCGAATGTTTTGGCTCATTATGTTGCTATGGGGTTTGTTACATGACTTTTTCTCACCGTTCTGATAGCAGTGCAGTATTACTTGCAGTACAGAATCGTCCGAATAAAGCGCCAGTGGGTGTAGAACCAGTACTATTAGCAGTAGTAGTAGTATTGTCATGATTTCCAACTTTATTCTAAAGTGGTAAGGCGTAGTAGTTCATACCCTGAGTTCCCATCCCAACCAGAGATATAGTTTTGTATTCAGTAAGTATCACCATGGCTGCAGCCTTTAAAGTCAGCCACTGCTTGGGCGCAGTAAAGTTCAGTATCCCACTTTCAACACAATCAATAGAGCCAAAAGTTCACAGTTCACAGAGCAACAAAAGAAACCAAAACCAAGAGTTTTACTCAAATCTATACAACAAATACTCTCACAGGAGGGACTAGGAAAAACACTGACACAGACAAATCTCTCCCGCTGCAACACATTCGGAGACATGGAAATCTAAAATGGCTCAGGGGAGCTTGTCCTTCTCCTCCCCGACATAGTGTTTCATATAAAAAACGATGGTTGCTCTCATGTACTGTCATTGTGTAGGGCTCTTTCAAATGCAGCAGTGACTGTACTATAATTAGAGTGAGGAGCTTGTAGGACTGAACATGTGAGTGATGTTTTCAGGAGTTCTTTTGTTGCTCTTCATCTCCCTTAACTTTACCCCATCTATCAGAGCTTAAGAATTAATCAATGTATTTATAATGGCCTTCAAGCCCTGTGGCATCTCTCAAGGCTATGCAACCAAATAGGATGCAAAGCTGTGATCCTCAAAGAATTTCTATCACAGGAATAATGCGGTCCCAGGGCACTGCTGCAAACGCTTGCCCCAAGCATTAGGCACAGATAATTTAAACACATAAGCAGGTTCTTAGCGCACCTTAATCAATGCCAACGGTGTCTTTTAGTTGGGAGGGAGGGGAAGGCAATAAAGAGATAACACTGGTATAACCTGGGGACTTGCTGCAGAAGAAATATGGAGCGCTGAAGCCCTCTGGGTAATGAGAAACAAAACTCCTGACAAAGACTTCTCCTCCTGGAGTTTCTGCACCACAGCAAAGTCACATAATGAGCAAGATCACACCACATACATTCAATGAATTCTGATGAGTACAGAAAAAGGTTACCCGAGTGCCATTTGACATAAAAATAAACAGCGCAATAAAGTTAACATGAGCATTCGCCAAATCAGTGTGTGGCACATGATGTTTGAAAATAGCTACTTTGGAGCAGACATGTCAGCACAAATACTGGCAATCCTCTCAAAATCCCATTGTGCTGGAATGTTTTATGATATTGTCACAAATAAAAGGCATAAAAAAAAGCAAACAAAGCATACAAGTGAATTTTCATATTGCGGTGTATAATAAAATAATCCAACATGGTGGGGAGAAAAAAAAAGGGAAATTCTTCAACGGAGCACTTCCTGCCATAACCAGGCATCCACATCGACAGCTCCTTCCCCCATCTCCCATGAAACTGATATATGAAACCATTTCCCCAAAACCAAACATGCCCGAAAACATTATTAGTGCCATTTCCTCTTCCATATTAAGGCGAGAAGTGCTGAAGGCAGATCGGACAGAGCCTTTCCCGGTGATGAAGTGCCTTCCTCTTTAGGTCTCTCTCACATCACAGAGGAAATGTGTGAGATTTATCAGTGTTGGCCCTCTCAGGAGCTCTCTTTGTAGCGGAGCAGCTCTCCAAGGTTGCTGCTGTGCTGCTCTTTCTCAGGGAGCAGGTGTACTTTTGCCACATAGGGGCTTTGAATTATACCTTTGATAGCATTGTCAAAAACACAAAATGAGAGATAGATAACCGGAAAACAGAGGACGTGTGTGTGTGTGTGTGTGTGTGTGTGTGTGTGTGTGTATAAAGAGAATGCAGTTAAAAATCACAACAAATCATCAGTCGGCACCCGTGACTCCATCTTCGTGTCACTTGTTTTTCAAAATGATCTAATTTACAGGCTTTTTAGTATGGTTCATATATTATAACTGTTTGACCTTTGTAGGGGTTTGTATTTGTTATGCTGTCTTTGCATGTACGAGACCAAATTGTACACCGCTTTCTGCACCTTAATGATAACCGTGAGGTCACAGCCTTTACCCACTGCAAGTAATTAGGCTAGCAGGAAATTATATAGGCACTTGTGTGTGTGTGTGTGTTTAGTGCAACAGTCATATTTAGTTGGAGGTGCAGAGGCTTTGCAGTTGCAACACAAATGTCGCAGCAACCACTTTATCTAGAAAATATTGCAGATTCGGTGAGGTAAGGCAGGATTGTTTCACAAGTGATTATTGTGACTCACTATCTAAGTTGTTGTTTTTCTGGGCCTGAACTCTAGTCCACTGCAAAGGTGTATTTATTCAGTTTGAGCAGAGTCTTTGACATTTGCTGCCTAGCTAACTAACACACCACACCCTTGTTTTCTATGTTATGACTAGCAAGTCACCAATGAAAAGCAGGTAAGTATGTCAGCTAAATCAATATAGTAGAATAAAAAGTGGTATATCTGATCCTTTTCTAAACCTCTCTAGGCCTGGATATCTCCAGTCGCTATACATTCACACCTATAGGCAGTTTAGTTCAACTTCACTTCACTAGCTGGTCTGTGGAAAGTGGAAGGAAAACCTGCACAGTCGTGAGAAGAACATATCAACTGCACTTAGAGAGGACCCAGCCAGTAAAAACATAAAACACTATGTTATCTTTACTGTCTTCTAATTTAATTAATCATTAGGTCTTTCATTTTTTTACTCCAGGAATCCTGTGAGGCTGTATTTATGCAATCTTCATTGTATTAGTTTAGTGTGTTAACATGCCAACATTTCCTTATGAGCAAAGAACAGCATAGAGTGTGAATGTGAATGTCATTAGTTTTGAAGTCAAAATCAAAGTGTTGCATAAATTAATACCCAATGATAATGGTAGAGTATGTGTTGAGAGAGCACCAAAGTGATTACAATTCATCCTGCAGCGAACTTCACTGTCTATGCTATTTTTCTATGGCAGTCCATACAATAGTTGTTATTGTAGGTGATTCTTGTCTCACTTAAAACCAAAGATGTGAACCACACGATGAGCTAGAGGAAAATACAGGGAACAGTTTAAAGCTGATAGGATTTGTTGAAGAAAATTCGCTCAAGTCCTTAGTTTGAAGTTTGCTGTAGAGAAGTAAGTTTGATGGTACCCCAGGATACGGTGAGCCAACTGACACAGAGCGGGTCTGAGGCAGTAGACTGACCCCGAGTGTAGGGCAGGGGGACAGTTATACAGTGAAAGACAAAGGATGGACAACTGTATTTGCATATACCTGGGGTTACAGACATTTGGTCAGACAGGAAAGGAAGTTATAACAAAAGGTAATGTTTATCAGAGGTCTTGTAGTGTAGCACCTTGGTTCAAGTTATCAGGGGGTTGGAGGGGGCCTTGGGCTCGATCAGCATATCCATAGTTGGGCCAGGAAGGGCCCTTAGACTAGATCAGCATATGTATGGATAGGGCAGACAGGGCCCCTAGACTGAATCAACATATGCACAGGTAAGATGTTGTTAAGACAATGAAGCGTTGGTGATGTAAGAGGGAGACAGACGGATTAAGGTAAGTAGTATCTCCTTGATCAAGGATCAAGGAGTCGAATCAGTGGGGTTATAGGGTTATTTCTAGGTGCTAGTCAGTTTACATTACAGGATGTGTATTTTCTTCCTCAGATTCATCCTCTGGAAACCATGAATGTCATGTCTCTATGGCGATCCATCCTGTTTCTGTTGAGTTACTTCAGTCTGCTGCAGGAAACATGCTCTGACCTGATAACAAGGTGAAGAACAAGTCTCCTTCTTATCAAATGTTTAAGTTACAAACCGCACAGAATGAAGTGTTCAGGTATAGTTATGTAGTTGGATGTTCACAACTATTTTCAGAGTAAGAGCCTCCAGCATAGCAGCCTGAACGCTCTGTAATGAGGCCTTTTAGTTCACGTTCTTAAAAGCACATGAAACATGTGCACCGGCTATATATTTAACTTTACAACTTATGTAAAGCATTCTAAGGTGTTGTTAGCACTAATTAAAAATAGGTGGACTGAATCATCTCTCTGGCATGTTGGATAAACATTGTAGTGCTCATTAATAATGCCTGTACCTAACGAAATTTTGTTGACAGCCTACAGCTACAAGTGTAACAGTATCAGTCAAGCAAGCAATCAAGAAATTCACCAGCTGAGAGACCACACACAGTCAGGAGTGACTTGGAGTGCTCAATAACGCAGGCAAGTGAAGCCAGATGAAGCCATCCCTCATTGAGAGCGTGTCCTAGGATTACATCCCCTCTTGCTGGGAAGCATTTAATTTCTCCTTTCGGCATAGTGACACTTCAGTCTTTTCCCTGTAATTACACATTATTAATGTTATGTAATTTGGCAAGACGGAACCTTGGATGCAGAGACACAGTTATTGACATTAGCTGGCCATGCTTCTTTCCTATGGTTTCAACGAAAAGGCCGTGCCTAATTATGGTCCGATTAGGGTTTTTATCTCCGAGGCTGAGTGTGGTAGCGCTGACAGCACGAGGACATGACTGCACTCTCTATTTCCACAGCCAGGGAGCTCAGTATTTTCATCATGTAAGACTATACTAGAGCTTGTAAGCTCTGTAAATACATCATTTATTCACTGGCTGCTGTACAGAAGATTTATAAATGCCCTCTGTTTATTTATAATTTGACAACTGAACAATACTCAGAACACACATCACAGTGAAGGCGTAATGATGGTGTAGACTTCAGAAACTTTCTCACTCGGTTTTATCATCTCACACTTTCAGGTAAGAAAAACTGAAAAGTACTCACCAGTGCAATAAATGGCGAAGTGAAAGATGACATTCTAAGATGTCATTTCAACCAGTAATGGCTTAGAAGCTCTGACGTCTTAGCTCTCTATTGTAAGGTAATTGAGGTATTATTACATTGTGAAATTGGGTCAGTTTTATCCTGGGAGGAAATAGGCAACAAGATAGCAGACCTTTCTTTCACAGAGATTGCCATCAAAAGCACATATAGAGGTTTCAAGAGATGATCGATACTCAGAATCAGAAGTAGTGACTGTAGGTCATCACCTTGAAGATTATTTCAAAAACCCACTGGTTTCTTGTAATATATCATTTTGTCATATACAATCTTCTTGTATTTTATTGTTATGCATTGGCACTTTTGGCTTTTTTTTTTTTTTTTTAGAGTGGTCACATTTTTTTGCCAATAATGCATTTTGACAATTTTCTGGCTAGAGGAAAAATACTATATTTTATATTTTTGCCAGCATGGACAACCATGAAACAGTCTTACATACATCTAATCAATGCTTCAGACAACTGCCTGTAAATGAAGAAAAAAAATCCAAAACACATGTGGAAATTATTGTGTGGCAAAATGACGTTCGAGGCAATCATGTAATCCTCTGTCTTTCTCCTTTGTGTCAGCGTGGTACTAAGTAACTTTGAGAGCGATCAACAGAAGCTATGTTCAATCTATCAAGGACAGTGTTGTAACAGACTTTTATCTCGTCCAAATAATTTCTCTGTTTTGGCCATTTATGTTGTCAAAAGCATCTAATGTATTATTGCACCCTTATTTGCTACCTAGCAAGTAACACTAGAGAGTCCTCATCAAAGGGGCTATTTGCTTTCTGTGCCGCCGAATGTGGTTTCTTGCTGGGAGCAGGTGGTGGTGATTGTTGCTTGCCAAGAGCTTCGGCCATCATTGCGTTTACAAGACAAGAGGTTATAATACGCCCTCTGAGCAGGACTACTTCTTCAGGGCAGATTGGTCGCTGTCAAAAAGTGACGAGGCAGTCCGGGGCTAGCTGGTTAGCATGCTGGAGACAGCTCCTGGTGAGTAAAGGAATGGAGATTGATGCTGAACTCACAAAGTTTCTTCTAGACTGGTAAACAGCTAGCAGTTAATGCTAACGCTATGTAGAAATAGCAAAACTTACAAATAGCTCCTTTAAAGGCACTTATGTCAAGGAAGTGGCCCTTTATAACAAAAGGTTTTGCAGTAAGATCTGATGGAAAAGGCTCGGCTTTTTGGAAAAAACTGGCCCCTTACTAAACATGTGATCATTAGATATTCTGTCAAATCAACAACACCAGATAATAAATCATCAAATCATCAGAAGTCCTACACAGCCTAAAACATGAGCTGTCAGACAAACTCCCAGCTTATGTGGAAGAGGAAACAAAGGGAAACAGTAGTTTGTTTTTTCATAGTTGTATGTGTACACAGTTTGCCTTTGCACGTAGGGATCATTAGATTCTGGGTGGGCTTACTTTTGGTCAGTGTTTATAACCCGTCTGTTTCATTGTAGTGCTATTGCTGTGTTTCCAGAATTTCTTCATTACCAATAGAAAACATGGACTCATTTATAAGAATAAGACCCTACTTTATATAAACCTGAAGTATATTTTAACTGCAGTGACCTCATTCAGTATTTTGGACAGTCTACACTTTACATTGGCCCTTTCTTGCCTTGGCTGTGGTATGGCCCACTAGCAAAATCTGTGATACAGGGTTTAATGTTCTCATTTGCATCATGTTAACTTGCTAATATGACGGCTTACAGTTACATTCACACTGAATATAGAGCTGTCATTCACTCGCTGGCTGTGCTGGGACTAGGGACAGTATAAGTCCAGTGTGTGAAAGCAAGCTCCATCGTTTACTGAAGGCTCCCAAGCAAGATCGAAAAGCAAGCTGCTTCTGAGAGACCGAGCATCCAAGGATAACTCAGCTCTTAGGGTTGCACCTCCACACAAAAATAAATATGCTTATTGCTGCCAAAACATGTCTTTGAGCAGCTATTGCAAAAAGATAAGGTGTCAAAATAAGACATCAAGCGTTATACAATGGAATGTGAAAAAAAACAAACAAACAGACACTTTGATATGTCAAAGGTTATCCGTATATCTTTTTAAAGCATCAGTGAACTGTCTTTTCCAAGCCCTTGTGGGCCAGGAAACAACACATCATCTAACCCCTGAGAGCATCTAAACATGCTTGTGCACTGCAAGGCCAGGGTGCCATGAAATCAGCCACTCTATGTGTAAATGGACTGTGGGATTCACAGGTGACTGGACACCGCTGTCATTTTGAGAGAAAAAAAAAGAAATATATATATATAGAAACCTTCCCAGCCACTTGACAGGCTCACAACAGAAGTACTTATGTGGCTTTGTTTCTGCATGTTTTTTCATGAACAATTCCAACAGCATGTCCGGAAAGTTCAGATAATTTACTGAGCTGAGAGTACAGCTTTGCGTGGTGTGAAAAGCATGGATATGGGATGTGTACCGTCACTACAGGATGTGTGTTTCTACGCCACTGTAACACCAGAAAAGATCTTTAAACAATGTGGTTTATACATAAACCAGTATGAGCTGAGGTGAATTTCAGGGCCTTATCTGACTTTAAAACAAATACTACTTTAAAAAAAAAAAAAAATGACTGCAATTCCAGGTGTCATGTTGTTGTATCAAACTGCATGTCAAGCCAGTTCATTGCATTGAAATGCTGGATGCAAATCAGACACAGAATCATGTGGTTTAATGTATTCAACTTGAAAGTTTAACTTGAATCTGTGTTTGTGGAAAAATACAGCAATAAAAACTCAGCCCAGTTATAACCTTTATTTTAACTGGTATGACTTAAAGTACAACAGCTATTTGTCTCACATAGAGGAAAACAATGCAGTTAATACTCATGTGTCAAAGTATTTCATTTAAAAAAATCAAGCTCAATGCGCCACCTGAAACAAACATAATGATATGCTCAGTATAGGAGCAGATTGGTGAAGCCGTAGCCAATCACTTGATCCACATGATCATAAATCAATCAATCATAAATTTCACACTGATCAGATCTAATTTTTAAGCATGAGAGTTTATCTGTCAGTTATAGCGTTCTAACAACTGCTTTCATTCATGATTTATCAGTTTTAGTGGCTTTTGTATTTTACTTTACTCACTAGTTGTACAGTTAATGTTAACACGTTTTTATGGCGGTGGGGGGACATCATACATGAGACTAAAAGAAATATATCAATTATTATGTTGATATATTAAGTTGTTTATGGTCCCCAGATGATGAATTCTCTGGCTTTTTTCTTAATCAGCCAATGAAATATCTCAATATTTAATGGATAAAACAGACAGAGGTTTGTACAGACATTCATGGTTCCCAGACGAATTGTAATTGTTTTGGTGATTTTCTGACTTTTCTCCCAAGGCCAGCATGAGGTTGGCATCTAGGTTTTTGAGGGTAATATCTGAATTCCAGTCCCTCTCAGGATGATTTGTAATGAATTTGGTATTCCCTGAAAGTTCTTTTAGCTCCCTCATCAGGTCAAAATTTTAATTTGTCTAATCTTTTTTTTATTTTAATTTAATTTTAATGCTTTATTTACAAGCAAATACCTGCTAAACTAATGGCAGTCCCGTCAGCCTCAGTTTTATTTCATATTTACTGGTAATTAACAAATGTTAGCACATTTTAGTAATAGCTATGTGCTCAACATCAGAATGTTACTGTTGGCATGCTGCCATAATAGCGTAAGCATTTAGTGCAAAGGGTCTTGCACAGTGTCACAGAGCCACTACTATGGCCTAGGGTCCTAGCACAGAAGGTTTACTTACTCTGTAATTAACATGAAGGAGACAGAGGAAGAGGAAAAACAGAACCATGTGATCCTCTTTAATGGGGGATATATGAAATATAAGTTGAATGAAGGATTTGTGAATAAAAACCACAAGAGTTTGTTGATGCTATTGTGCTGACCACTAAAATTAAACAGGGATCGTTTTTGTTAGTTTTATTAGTTGTAATCAAAACCTGTGGTGCATTTACATCTGTTGGGAAAAGAAGCTCCGTAGCGCTGTTTGCCTCAGGGCTGCGGCGCCATTTAGTAGACGTGTGCACAATTAGGCGAAAAAGACAAGTTTTTGTCTTCTAGAGAAAGTTTCTTACCTGATTTTATGCAGTCTTAATATGTCTCATTCAAATGTTTTTTATTTATTTATTGAAATTAGTTTTTATTGTTTTTAAATGCAATTTTAATGTCATATTAATGTTTTATTATGACACCACGCTGGCTACAGCCAGGGCCGGAGGCATTATGTTTTTAGGTTGTCTGTGTCTCATATTTCCTGCAACTTGGCCTGTTGGCAAAGGCAAGGTGGTAATTATGCTTTTTAATGTAATTCCATGCCTCTCTAACGCACTTTGAATTGCCCTGTATCTGAATGGTGCTAAAAAAAAATAAACTTGCTTATCATTGAAAATGATTGATAAAAATTGTTGGATGTGGGGCATAAATGCTTTTTGGATTCTAAAGGGGGCGTGCCAGAAAAAGTTTGAGAAACTCTGCTCTGGAGGGGGAGAAAAATATGGTCCTCAAATATCAGCAGGGAGACATTTACTTAGAGGGATCAAGTGATTTCTTAAATTGTAATAGTTGCATAAAATGGCATTTTGCCTGGAGAGGACCACTGACAACCCAGTACACTCAGTTTTCATTGTACATTTTACTATTCAGAGCTTTGCAATCCTGCAATCTCATGACCATGTTTCTTAGTCAGAGCTCTATGTATAAGAAAACATACAGCATGTGATGTGAAACAGGACAGGGTGGATGGTACAGCAGACTGTGCATGTGTCAATGACATTGTATGCTAACGGTCTCTGAAGTCAAACTCAAGTGGCTCCTCCCCTCTCAGTGCTCCTGCCCACAGGCTTCTAAACTTAGTCCCCTGTGCTGGAAGCTGTCACTCAACTCTGGAGTGTGGGCCCATTTCCTGCAGGAATTAAAAACTCCCTTTGGTGAGCTTTGAAATCATTATTGTTAGAATAAATGCCAAATTCAAACATCCAATAGCACTGGCACAAAGAGGTTCAATAATGAACGGCTGAAGTGGTATCAACATGTGATTTAGTTCTTAAGTGTAACATGATGATTTTCATTCGTATTGAAAAAAAAAAACTGTTCTGAGTTCAAAAATAGATGCCCATGATTATATTTTTACATTAAGTGCAGAAGAAACCTAATACTCAAGCAAGGACACGTTTGTGCAGCAACAACAAAATACATCAACTGCCGGAAATTGATACTAGTCTTAGATTGCTATCGAATTTTCTCTCCTTTTAAATGGTTGGTAAAAACAGGATAGTCCATCATTGGGGAGCTTAATGTGAACCCTTTGATATTTGCTCTTTGATATTGACCACGCAATCAATAGAGCTTTCCTATAGCAGAGCTGGTAATATTGCTCAATTTTCACAGTTAGGTAATATTAGTCCCGTAAGAGCCTAACTATTGATCTGACCACACACAGACCTTTCATACTATCAGAAGCACTCAGCTGGACCCAGTATGGGAACTACAAGTGTCCAGTTGGGAAAGCAGCAGCAAATATTCAGACTTCACATTCAGTGCATTTGTTTCTTATTATCTACTACTTTCTGTTGTTGGCCAAAAGCAATTAAAGCTGGACTGGAATCAAAGCAAGGAAATGTTAATCAAGGAAAGATAATAAACTATATTTGACTGAGTTACAGTGATTAACAATCTGTTTGAATGAACATCAAATTGAATATAATATATCCAATTTTAGTTTGGCAACTGAAAATGTGTTAGTTGCTTCGTATTTAACTACAATCGAACACTAGTGGCGTCATGCAGCCATGTTTGTTTAGTGAAAGTACACACGTGCACGTGCTGAGCATTTAGGCAACACGTTTCACATCCTGTTGCTGCATGCATCCTCTCCCACTATTCAAAAGTTGGTGGTGGGAAAGAAATTTAGCAATGGGCTCACAGTGGTAGTGAAGCTAATTCTGGCTAGTTATTGCCAAGTATTTTTCTGTGTGAACATTTATCTAGAATTTGACATTTCTTCAAATATAAAATAGTTTTTAAAAGAATAATATGTTAGTCTGACTATTTGACTTACAATATATTTGCTGTATGAGCAGGGACCAACCAAACATCTCTCTTTGTCTGTTACACATTCTTTCTTTCTTCCTGCATTATAGACTGTTTTCTCATGTTGTTCCGTCTCTTTCAACTTTCTTTTCATATATAAGGTCACTTTCATGGTTTAGACCTGGATAATCTTCAGTTCAAAATACTGTATAGCCGTGTGCATGGCTGGAGTGAGTGAATTTTTATTTGCTTAAAAAGATCTAAAAACACCAAAGTGGCATTGCAGCAGTGCTTCTGTGCCAAAGAGAATCACTGAACTATATATTTACCTCTATACAAAGATGGATTTGTGTGGTTGCTGCCCAGCTCCATCTTTTGTGTCTGCTAGGAGAAAATGTATTTGTGGATTTGCAAAATTCTGTCAGTGAGGTTTCTTTCAAAAAAGGTATATAGCCTCTGAATAGGATCCAGCAACACCATCTAACTTGTGTGTGTAAGGCTCAGCCTTAAGTATTAGTCCAGTCGATTAAAAAGAAATTCAGCTTCAACCTTCCTGTATCTGCCTGTGCTTCTGTGCCTGTGTGGAGGTAGTTTGGTTTGGCCTCCAAACAATAATATAATAATGATAATCCAACAAGAAATGTATGTATAGGTAACGGAGAGTAGAAGTGACAAAGCTTGACACCCTGGATGTCATGCAGTTAAAGGTACTAAAGGTTTTTGAACACTAATGGTGCTGTGAGCATGTGCATGTATGGAGCATTAATGTAAAAAAACATGTTATATATTTATTTATTGGTTCCAATAGAAGTTGCTCACTGGAAACAGCCAACATAAAGTGTCTTAGTTAGGTGCTGGTCCACCACAAGCCGCCAGAACAACTTCAGTGTGTCTTGGCATTGAGTCTACAAGTCTCTGGAACTCCGTTGGAGGGATGAACACCATTCTTTGTGTTTGATAAGATTCCCTCTCTGGTATCTACTTATTTAACCTATCTGCTGCTACCTGCTCATTTGCACTATTTATGTTATACATGTTGTATGTTTTTAATAGTGTGTTTTGTTATGTGGATTGTATGTATTTTTATTGGATGTTGTACTTAAATGTCTGAAACAAACTGACGAATATCTGAACACATTTTATTTTTTCCTCGCTACGCCTGCACATCAAAATACCCAATGCAAATAAAACTGGTATTTAGGCCCAACTCAAAGACCGACCATCAATAGAGGAGAACACATGATGTCCTTCAGGTTCATGCTAGTTGGATATTTGCATTTGTGACGTATATGTTTCACTTTTTCTTTTCTTTTTTTTTTTTTACATGTATTTATGCATATTTTTATAGTCTCAAATTTTTATTCTTTACATTTATTTATCCTACTCAACTAGGAGCCACCCACATTGCATTTCACCACACATATCCCTCGTATTTGTGACAAATAAAACCTGAGTCCTTGAATCCTTCCACTGTTCAGTTAGTTCCAAGAAAAACATGCCTACGCAGTGTTATTTTACAAAAATAAAAACACAAATGCCCCAGCCACCACACTGAGCCCCACACTTCGCTCCGTGTTCCTCACTCAACCTCTTTAACTGCAGCACATTAAAACGGTGCACGGCTGTGAAGAAACTGCAGGCATATTTAATGATTTTATCGAGCAAATCTTTTTAATCTTGCAGTAAATACGCAGATATAATCAACCCCTTGTCTCTATCAGTTAAGAGAAGAACAGTCAATTCATGTGAGAGGATGGGTGAGTGCTTCTGTGATAAATTGGAATGAAATGTGAAGCAGCTGGATCCAGACTGACAGCTCCAAGTCAATGAGCAGCCAGGTATAGAAGCGTAATATCTCCTAAGAGTCTATTTTTCTGACTGACAGACAAGTTCACCCGGGTTACTGTTTTCACAGCGTAAGGTGATTCTTCAAGCGGGCAGAACCAGGACCCTCTGAGGGAAATACGAAGAGACGATGCTGTCAGGCTGCTTGCTGAGGAATGAACACACAAACATGAAAAGTAAAATTGAGACATGGATGGTGCCGTTTAAAGAACCGACATGGACGTACTGACAATCATCAGCAAACTGTTTTGCAGCAACACTGAGGCTTTACAAGCTACGTGTCCTCTTGTGAGCAGCTTTACACTGTTCACTGGATCGATTCATTTTATTTTGTAATGATGTGCATGTTCACTGAATGCTCAAAAAGATGCTCAGATTCCCCAACTGTGAATCACCAGACCTGTCAGGAAATCAGTTGCCATAAAGAACTAAATACTGATAGCTGATTCATTTTTAGATAAATATGATAAAAAAAAAAAAAATACAACAACTGAGAAAGTGTGTGAGCTTATTTTTTCCTTTACTGAGACTTTGTTTAAAAAAGTTTTAAAATTGCTAAATATTTTCATCCTGATGCTGAACTGTAAATAAAAACATTACAGGGTGAATATCTTTGAGTTATTAGAAAATATGCTGAATATCGATGTCTGTGTTTTACAAGGTCTGATATTTTCCATTTTCTGACCAAATGCCTTTACAGCAACTGTTCTCCACAAAGGAGAAAACTAAAATACTTTTACACTTTTCAAACTACAGGAGCTGAATGATTCATGTGTAAGAGGAATCACTTGGAGATTATGTCATTGACTGTTCCTTGGTACAAATGAAACTTGTTTCATGCAAAGCATGAAAGAAAACTTTATCAGCTTATGTAAATTAATCAATGTAATTTCCTCTGACAGTTTGCAATATCTTCTCATTAGACTTTGACTACACCTTTTTCATTAGGATGGCACAACCACACTTTTTGTGTCAACATAATAATTTATTTTCTTATGAAAAGAAAAGAGATTATTTCCTAATTCAATCAAAGTCACAAGGATTCATCCTCTGGGGATCTTGAATATCTGCAGAGATTAAAGTTATTCCATACAGTAATTTTTCAAAATACTTAAATCACAGCTAAATATGCCAACCTCGTGAAGGTACAAGATGAAAATCAGAGGTTGTGAGAATTTTGCCTCTGGGGGCAATATCTGTCAGCAACATACTCATAATGCCAGTGCTGTATGTGCAGATGTATAGCATGAATGTTTATCGTGGTCACCATCTCAGTTTAACACCATAGCACTAATGCCACGAAACACAAAGTAGAACTGAGGCTAATGGGAATTAATTAATTATTCAACAAGTTAAAGCAAATCCTTCAAATAGCTGTTGAGACATCTCACATCGCTGAGTATTTCCACCTTGAACTGCAGTGAACCAATGACAGTCTCATAAAAACAAATTCAGACAGCCAGGGATTTATATGTCACAAACCTAAGGAACCACTCCCGTCAACTTGTGGGGACGGGGGGGCGGGGCTAAATAAACCTGAAACCTCGTCTGTACAGAGAGTGAGAATTAGCATTAGCACGACCACCAACACTGTGTCAGCAACTGCCAATTATAAGCTAATATACAATATAAACAAATAAAAGATGCTAACTACGCTAACCTCGCTGATACATCTGCTTGTCACCGATTTTGCTAACAACAGACAACTGGGGCTCAAACATGCCTGTATTTCTCTGCTGTTTCCTCTGACACTAACCATCTTGATATGCACTGCTCTTTCACCGGTCACTGAAACCTTGTCAGTACAGAGAGCGGCAGTTTGTATTAGCACAGCCATGAACACTGTCAGTCATTGCCAGTCACAAGCTAACACACAACAAATAACTACAATTTTCCGTTCTGATACGTCTGCTAGTCTCTGATTCTGGTCTCAACAGACTCCTCATCTGGGTCTGGGTCTGACTCAGTCTCAAACACGTGGTTGAGTCTCTCTGATGTTTTCTCTAACGCTAACTATTTGGATGCTCTGCACTTTCACTGGTTAACCTAGCGTAAGCAGCGGCGGTGGGCGGGGCACAAGGCCTGATCCAGAATTTCTCAATGAGGAAGTAAGAGTAGATGTGCTTTTATGTGCTCTGTGTTTTTATGAGGGGAAACCATGTTAAACAAAGAATTAATCGTAGCAGAATAGTTTTACATAGTTTAAAACATGTCTGGAGAGAAAACTGAATGTTTCATCCACTGGGGACATTCAAAATGTAAAAATTTCATAGCAACACAACTAACAAAGTTTGGTGGGGTTAAGGTTAGGGTAACAATGTGGGAAGTGGGTGATATATCAAAAAAATAAAGTTATTTTGGATACTGTCCCATGTCTAGTAGTCAACGATTTTTTAAAGTCTGTTTCATAAAACACCAGCTACACTTTGTGGAGCATTTTTCTCTTTCTGGCAGGTCTCCCTGGTCTGTGCAGACCTGAGGGGCCAATAAGAAAGGGAGGACTAGAGATTTATGTGCTGCATAAAGTCGAGAGTCTACTATTTTGGAAAGGCATGAAGTTAAATTTCAAAATTGCAGAACCAGAAATAAAGCAATTTTACCCAGTAAATCTAGAGGCTACATTTTGAGCGGCTCCTGGACAAAATTATTCTTAATCATTCTATTGCTGAGGAAAGTACTCAGGTGATTACCTGGAGCAGATTGTATCACACACACACACACACACACACACACACACACACACACACACACACACACACACACACACACACACAGCACACTGCAGTCTGATCTAACTGCATACACAGCATTTATTTTAACAAAGATTACACCGCTGTAAAAAGCTGTTTACAAATCAAAGTAGATATTTCTTGTAAACTGGTTTCTACCTCAGAGTCTTCTGACTGACACAACAGGAGCCTCTATTTGAACCAATGCAACTAATTATCTTCTTGCACATGTAAGAATGACAGCACTACTGTGATGGGCCGATGCTGATATGCTGCTGTTTAGCTGAACAGCAGCTTTAGCTTAGATAACAATACACTGATAGTACAAAGACAATAAAGCCTTTTGTTTTCACTCTTTACTGTGACGACACTGCTAATGCAATGTGTAACCGTGCTTTGGAGACTTTGCATGAACCAAAGGGGGAGGTTGTTGAGGAGTCGGACTTTGCGGTGTGAAGAGTGTGAACAGGCCCGCTGTCTGTTTTCACCACAGTGAGGCTGGCTCGGGTGAAAGACTGTTATTTCTTTCTCTAGTTCACTGCCTTTGATTCCAGCCTTGTGCAGACATCTAGCCTCGCAAAAAGCCTAAGTCTTGCTCTGTTTCTGCAAGCTTCAGACATTTGCCTGGAATTGGTTCAATTTGAATCGACTGAGCCTCGTGGCCCAATCAGGAAACCTGAAAGTCGCAATGATGACGATGATGGTGAGAGATGCTGCATTTTGAATTTGAATGACAAATCCATTTGCAGCATCTCAACTCTAAATTGGTGTGAAAAGTGTATTGAAATATCTAAATTTCAAGATTATTCCATGTCCACATAATTCTCACCTAAAATTGACTGAGAGGCCCACTGGTGAAATCTGAGTGTTTCAGTGCAACACTTTATGTTTTATATCTTTCCAGTTTAAATGCTGAACTGAAAACTGAAAGATTAACTTTGACAGCACAGTTGCTGTTCATCCATTCAGGAGCAGGAAGGAAAAAGGGTTCAGACTGCAGTTTCAAATGAAGGAGAATACCTGTCAATCATCTCTTGGCTGGTCAAACTCTGCAGTGTAAGGTTGAACTGTATTTTGGTTTTGAACAGTTTGGACTTGATGCTGTTGCTGACTTCCTTCCTTCCAGAGCATCATCATTGTCCCTCACTGCTGTCTGTGAATGGTTTGATCTGGGGGAAGGCGCCTTTAGTAAGTGCTCAAGCTGTGGAATTCTCTGCATTTAGTGATTGGCCTCCATCCCCAACCTGCAGCAGCTGCTGTGGCTGCTGACATCGTCAGAAGTCCTGATAATCTCTTGGTTATTGAGTCGGCTGTTTTTTGGTGTGTGGTAATTCACTGAACCTCAGAGATCAAGGATTACAAGCCACTTTTGGGCCACTGGCCAAGAGGCAGAGGCAGACAGAGTGGAGTGGAGAGAAAATTAAGATGGTGGAGGTAAAGGCAACAAAACATCCTGGAAGACAAAGGATATATATTTATATATTATATATATATATATATAAATCAGGGATGTTTTTGTGTACATATAGTAACATATATTTATTGCACTAACCCTATTTAACTTATTTGATAATAGTTCCCTGACAGCCTTTATTTTCTTACTGATGTTTAATTCTACCCTCTTTTTTGTTTCACATTAACTGTACATAGAGATAAAAAATCAATTTTTTTACTAAAAAACATGGAGAATATGAAAGTACTTTCTTGTAGCACCAAAAAGGGCCTGCAGTCTTCCTCTCAGGCTTGGTGTTGCCAGATCAGATGCTTTTGGGAAACTTTTTATTTTACTCTGCTAGTTGAAAATTGTTTTGTATCATATGTCTCCCAGACTAAAATGAAGCTATATTACAATAATAATTCAAATTCCTTCCCCTCCTTTGATAATTGGGTTGACAGGGCACTGAGTTTATGAGGCTCAGTGACCCACCACACTAAATGTGATTTCAGTTTATTACGACTACACTGCATTTTTCTTTTTCTTTTTTTTTTCATTCAAATTTCCTTTGTATAGACAAAGCCCCCTTTCTTCAATGATTTTTCTTGAGGAGACTATATTTATGATGAGGCAGGTTCTGGGATCTCTCTGCCAGTCAAACCTAGCAACACTGCTCAGACCAACCAAGAAGTTAGGGCAGCTTGTTCGTAAACTAAGAGAAAACACCTGGGATAAAAATCTGTCCACAAAGCACTCATTTCTCCTTGTGAGGCTTATTGCAACTTATTGCGACTCAGATGACTGACATGACTCATCATTTTTATCCAAAATCAATTCCTCTCTTCTATCATTGGGTTTTGGTGGCCCATCAGGAATTGGACACTGTTCAGAGAGATTTTAAGGTCACACATTTTAAATGTTAATGTAACATTTTAAAGGTTAAAATACACTAGAATGTACTTGTTTACAGTTATAAGGAGATTTGAAGTGTTTATTGTCAGCATGTATAACTTATCCTGTGAAGACACATTTTATATTTTAAGTGTGTTTTACTATACTGTCATTCACTCTCTGTTTGTATAGCACGCATCACTCACAGACACAGGATTTCTGGCATTCCATCAACAAAACGATTTATTGATTAATCAAGAAGAGAATAAGCAGATTGATCAATAATATTGTTAGTCGCAGTTAGTCAGATTTCTATCTTAAATTAAGTTCCACCACAACGGTCAACACTCCAAAGCAGTGTCTGCTGTGCTTTCAGACTAAGTGCTTTTCATTAGCTGTATTCAGTCTAGAATGTAAACAACATCATACAAACAAAGCAGATCAAATGCGACTTGTTTGTCATATAATTCCCTCTGATGATTCTCTTGTTGACAAGGATCATTTCAGAGCGCTGGAATAATTTTCAGTATACCTGTGGTGTACGCTGGATGTTCTCAGGGGAGCAGGGGAAGCTGGAAGTTGACAGCTGACGAAGTCATACCGGGAAAGCATATAGAAAACATATAAACACACCAAAGTACAGGACACTTGACAAATCATTTTGTTTTAATCTATTGTCCCCACTTGCAGCCACTTTACCACCAACCTCATCATGTTTCATGAATTTTTAAACCCACTCTCACCCCTTTGTTTCCCATTCATAAGTGTCCAGGTTAATTTGGCCTCTCTACTTTACACATTGGCCCTGAGCAGATCATTTTTTGTAGCACAAGGTGCAGTGAACCTCTGACTTCAATTTCCTGGTGCTGGCAGACGTAAATTAGAAGAATGTTTCAACAGCGAGTACAGCTCCCTGGCCTCCAGTGTGAAGGCTAGGATAGAAGCTGAGGGAGGCTGGTGTAGTTACTGAAGGATGACTTGGCCACCTCACCATTTAGTCAGGTTTGGTCTACTTCCTAAGGTTTGGGACCTTGTAATTTGAAAAGCTTCTTTTCACTCAATCTTTTCACAAGAAAACAAAATACAAAGCAACAGAAAACTAATTAGAGAGGTCATTTTGGTAATGGAAACCATGAAGAAAATATTCAATGAAAACCCTTTTTCTATGACAAAAAAACCAAACTA
Source organism: Seriola lalandi dorsalis (assembly GCF_002814215.2). Lineage (NCBI taxonomy): Eukaryota > Metazoa > Chordata > Actinopteri > Carangiformes > Carangidae > Seriola > Seriola lalandi. The sequence goes on from NW_019525450.1 coordinate 2,638,610, forward strand.
TGTAACTTATTTGTATTTAGGGCAGACTGGGGACGGTTGCAATATGGATCAGGGACAGTTGCAACATATAAAAAAAACTGTAGATTAAATTTCACTAATTGACTTTGCTTTTTGTCTCAATAAGCAATGTATTCTGAAACCATGCATTGTTTTACAATAATATTACAGCAGTATTTATTTATACTAATATTTATACTATAATACTATTATATTATAGTATTATTTATTTATTTAGAAATATTCATCAAAGTGTTATTGAGTTTTGTTTGATGTAGAAAATAGGCCTACCTTGTATCAGATATGCAGATCTTACAGATGTTTTTTACCCTCTCTTTATTTCAGTGTGGGACAGGAAGAACATTTTGCAATGCAACACACTTTTATTAAACATGTGGTTACTGAACAAGACTCCAGTGAATGTGAGTGAAACCAGTGCAATCTTGGGTTCGGTGAAAGGTGCACAGACTTCCTGAAACGACACAGCTAATATGCAACTACCCAACCAACACCGACCCACCCCCAGTTTTCCAGGCACACAATTCCTCTCTGTTTTTTTTTTTTATTGTTATTATATTTTGGGCAGGTTTTTTGATTTTCTTTACACTTTTCTTTGTGGTTTTCTTCTCACCAACTTTTTTTTGCCCTCTGCCGCAGAGTTTTGTTTTTCTATCTCTAATGCTGCCTTCACGGGAGTAGCAGTGGAGCGTCGTTTCCTGCCTTTTGCACATTTGTTTCTGCATGGCTCCTGCTTTGGGATGCGGCCGGAGAGCTAGATGGTCTTGAGGGAGATGCACAGAAGGAAGGTAGCCCTGTTGGAGGAGATACCCTTATCCAAGGAGGCATAGTAGGAGGTGGAAGAGGACGGTCAGTGACCAGGGATGGTGAAAAGTCACTTTCATGGAATATTTCCCTATTAAATGGCCAAATCCCTGTACATCTAAATCATGACTGCCCATTTGTGGGTGTTGCTGCCAGTGGCAGGGACTCCCTGACAGTGGCTGGGATGTCGTAAATCGACATTGTCATCCCTGGATGGTTGTTCAGTGAGGAGTTGCAGGCTGAGCTAACGACTCTTTTAAGTGTCGAGTGGCTGCAAGTCGTGAGGGCAATGTTGGTGGTGCTGGGGGGGGGGGGGGGGGGGGTGAAGGATAGCAGGACAATGCCATGGCTCCTGCAGAAGTTGATGCCTTCCACTGAGAGGTGTTGAGGGTTGATTGTCGAGAATTCAAAGAACTTAGGACTGTAATGAGACTCTTTGTTTGAAGCTCCCAGAGCAGCCATGTGGGCCATCCCAGATGATATGAGATGTAGTGCACACGAGGGAAAACAAATGCGTTTCAAAGTGCATTCATTGCACAGGCTAGTGTTACTAGTGTGCCTCTTTCTGCTGAAGTGGCTGCACTGACTTGCCTTTGACCTCATCTTGCCACAACCGTTTCAGGATTTCGGACCATCATCAGCCCTGTGTCATCCATGTTCCGTTCATTTTGTGCTTCAAACTTGTTTTTATCTGAAACCTTGCTCAAAAGAAGTTAAGAAGTTGAAGAAGTTAACATTTGTTCGATGAAAGCGTGATTCCCTTGAAAGGCAAACATTGATCTGAACGAGCAACGTATGAAAACTCACAACCAAAAATCTTTATCTTTTTTATATTTAAGTCAACTGGAACTGTCTCTGCCCCCAGACCTCCATGAATCCGATTTAGTTGTCTGCAATGAATATTAAGCTTGTAATATTCATTGCAGACAACTAAATCATATATATATATATATATATATATATATATATTCATTACTGTGCATGAAAGGAGCTTGATATGATGATGACATAGAATAATTGTCAGTGAGAGGGTTAGTGCATTACAAACAGCAGAAGAGAGAAGAGAACAGAAGGGACACAGACTGAGAAGGTAATGTGGAAAGAATAAAAATGTATAATTATACTATCTAACTTTAGCTTATAGGTAATGAGTTGAATTTCTTGCCTTCAATGTGTATGTAATAAGCCCAAAATGATGACACAGTTCCTTGCTGTCCTCACCGCTTTCATTCAAGGAGACGTTGCAGTCATTGTTGCTCATGCCCTGGATCTGAACCAGAGTGTGTGTGTGTGTGCGTGTGTGTGTGTGTGTGTGTGATCTTCTGGTCAGATAAAAAAATAACCCAAACGTTCTTTTGTTCGTGAGTGAAAATTGGGACAAATTATCATGCGGTTCTCATGTGAAAAGCTCTAAATAGGTGAGTTACTTAGAGCTGCTATCTGACTCAGACACTGAAATGTACATATTGTTTTTATTCATCTCACATAGTTGTACACAATTCATTTTCTAACTAAACACATTTTTAGGTTTCCAGACTTTTTTTTCTGCTAATGTCATGATACAGCAGAGTAAATTTTAATCTAAAATTACAAAAAAAAAGGACTGAACAGTGAGCTGGTCAATTTTTAAGGAAATTGTAATATATATCTTGTAAACTACTAACTTGAAAGTGACAATAAACATGAGATGAACTATTCTACCGGCTACTGTTGTTGTCATCTTTTACATTTCACAGAGCTGCTGCTTAGAGGCTAAACCTACTATACTTGAACTACTTGTTTACACATGCAGTGGAGTGGACAGTTGTGATGGAGCTGACCTTTAACTTCTAAATGATTTGGTTTGGATAACAGGATTTCACTGAGGATTTGTTTACAGCCGTCTGACGGTGTGGCATCTCTTGCTGCTTACCCTCTGGGACTCGCTTCTCTTCCTGGAGGTGTCTTCCTGCATCTCAGATTGTACTGTGGGTGTGACAGGAGTTTGCTTTCCTTCCCCCAGTGGGGTTGGCCATAGTTTCATTATCCAATATGTCATTGTTTACAACCTATCCCACTGCCATTTGTGGTATTGAACGATTAGCAATCAATGACAGCCTGTTGGTGGTAGAAAGCTGATGAGGAGTCATCTACCCTGGGTGTCTTGGGAGCTGGTGGTGTATCATGGTCCAAATTGTGCTTACAAGACAGAGGTCTAACTAAAATGACACGATGACTTAATAAGATTAACTCTCTGTTCCTTCCAAAATTACAATCTACCCAATTCCTATATGTAATATGATACATGTGCACATATTGTTTTTATAAAACCAGTACCACAAGGGCCAAATATAATGCCTACTTTCAAATGACAGGATATCTGTCACAGGTGGTGACACATACACAACAGAAGCGGTAGCATATTTATTAACTCCTACTTGTGGGAAGGCATATGTCGGGAAATAAAATGACAAGTGAAAATGCAAAACATTGTCGTGCAGCTTCATTTAAAGATGAAATCTCCCATGATGCTGTCTGCTCTATGCAAGTGAGTCACTCAGATATTGAACAGGTGCCTCTCTCAACCAGGGGAGGGAACATTCATTATTCAGAGGGAAGAGTGCTGGGTCTGTATTATTGTAACCACTCAGTCCAAGCAGCTGGAAGCCATTGCTGTAATAATGTTCAACTGTAACTATTTTATTATATGTATTAGCAAGGTATCCCCCTGTATAGCACATCTTGCTCCACTACTGGTGGACTGTACATCTTGGTTATGGTTAAGGATGGGAATCGAGAACTGGTTCCAGTTGAGAACTGGTTCCAGCTGGTTTGATCCATCAACATCATTTGCCTTTATGCCTAATGATTCCCTTAACAATGCCTTTCACTTAGTTCGACATGCATTGCAAAACAATGACATCACACTTTTGCGAGAGGCAGTCAGCGTGGAAGACAACGAAGGAGTCGAGGAAGTGTGTCTTAATTTCACACAAAATGTCGCTTACAGTGCAATGTGCAATGTCTTTGGCATTAAGATTTCAAGAAAGGGTGGAAACACCAGCAACATGCTGGAACATTTGTAGACGCAGCAGGGCATTAAATATCAGGATTGCCATGTGTTTGACCTGCTATCAAGTGACCAAAATTAGACAACCCCATTAGACAATTACAAACTCCATCTTATGATGAAGGTCACTTAAAGGAGTTACAAGCTCAGGAAACATCAACTCAGGTTTCAAAGTCAAAAGCAACGTTTTTGGTTAGATTTTATTCACCTGGCATCATTCATTTTATTAATAAGTTTTCTTTTCCTTGGTATTCTTCCCATAACAAGTACATGCACATCAACTAAAATGTTTGGGTTTCAGGACTGTGACTAAGTATTAGCTAATTGCCCTGCATCAAGGCTTTTAATGGGGGATTAATTCTCACAAAACAGAAGTTATCAAACACGTGCTGTATGTTGTGCTGTTCAATCACATGATGCTAAAAAGTCTAATTAAATCCTGTGTATGTGCTAACTTTGTTCTTCAGTCCCTCAGGGCTGGTCAGCATAACAGAATGCAGGACCGCCTATGTGCACTGATGCCGCACTAATGTGTCAAACACAGGGGTAATTCATTGCAATTAGCGATGACTCATTTAAGTAATGTCAAGACAATTCTTGATGAATGGCAATCTAGTCAAAGACATGAGTGGGGCTTTCTTTGTCTAAGGGGAGAAGGCAATTGATACTCAAATAGAAAAGGATCACAAAGCTGTAAGACATTTTGGACACTGAAGATACTGAGAATCACTGTATTGAAAACTTCTGTTCAGTGTGTGTTTCAGTGGGCATGTGCAAATGTACTATAGAACTGAGGATGAAGATTGGACTATAGTGGATAATGGATGGTAGTGGATACAGCTTAGCCTGCTCTTTGAAGGCTTTAATGGCTCCATTTTGTAATGAGGGTTACGTGTTTTGATGAGTTATCTTTATTGTAATTGAATGAAACGAGTTTGGTTTATATTAGTGATATTGTAGATTTGGAACTTTAAAGGAGCTAATCATAAGTTTGGCTAATGCTACATAGCCAACGTTAGCATTAAGAGCTGTTTACTTACCAGTCTAGAAGAAATGTTGTGAGTTCAGCATCAATCTTAAGTCCTCCATTCACCAACAGCTGTCTCCAGAGGTGGAAAGCATTGCCAATGTTAACTCTTGTCTCAATCACGTCTTTTCTTCTACTGAAGTTATCACACTAACTAGCTAGCTCCGGTCCATCTCATCACTCTCTGACAGCGACTTACTGTAGCCTCCAATCTGCCCTGAAGACGTAGTGCTGGGCATATTATAACATTTTGTATTCTAAAGACCACGATGGCTAAAGCTCTTGTCATTGACAATCACCAACACCATCCACTCCCGGCAAGACATTCGTCATCAGAGAAAACACTACAAACGATACACATGAATTACAAAATTAAGGAACTGATAGAAAGGATATCTTTGTCATCAACTCCTGTTATACTACTACACTTTTACATATTTTTTTCTGTAGTAATCAGTGCTTTTGAAAATCTAATGTTGTTCTTGACCTTGTGTTATCTGCCTTTTCATCATACTTGGTTACATGCTATATAATTTGTCTGTCGTTGTGATTAATCCAAGAACTTTCACACTTACATAAAGACACAGATGTCCTTCTTTTCTAATAGCTTTGCTTCTTTTCCATCATTCTTGATTCCATTGATTCTCATCCTGATTGCTGAGTATAAAGTGTCCATGCTAATGACAGTAACTCATTCATCATCAAGATATGACTGGCTGGCATATGTGTTTTTAAACACTGACCCTATGGGGATAGCAGGCTCTCATTGTGCTATCCTGCTGGCCCTGCACGTGCTGCTGCTGTTGGTGAACCTCTGAAATACATTAGAACAAGACTGCAGCTACGCTACCACCTCTGTGAGGATGTAGTTTGTTGTAGTGGTATTTTAAGCTAATTGTTTTTTTTTTTTTACCAGTATCCTAACATGCACACAGTCACAGTGCGAACATGATAATGTTTAGCAGGTGTGTTTAACAAGTGTATGTTATTATTTTAGCATGTTGGCACGCTAGCCTTTGCTAATTAGCACTAAGTCAAAGTATGTAAGAAAATGCTATAAATGTCTGATCAAAAGTTTAGTGGTAATCCATCTAGTAAAGTACATTTATCACTGGATAAGTGAAAATTAGAGGAACAGTGGGGGATCACCAAACTCTATGGGATCCATCATGTAGAGAAGGGGCCACACAAAATGTCATGCAATCCATCTAATAGATCAAATTTATGTACAAATGATTAACAGCCAGATCACCACTGCCATTGCTACAGCCATGCTAAATCAATGTTTATTCTATTTAAAATGTTAAAGCCCACACATGTCTCCCTCATATAATAATAGGCTATTGGTAAACTTTGAGGAATTTTTTAGAAATGTTTATATTTTAATGAATGATTCACTCTGTGGTGTAAACAAACAGTAGCACTGAAGAGGTGGAATGTAAATAATTAACAAATACAGTTGATGAGCTAAATTTATATAATCAAAATATTGGAACATTGAGAGCAGAAACAAACATTTTCATGAAAGAGTCTTGTGGAAATCACAACAATTGGCAACTGATTTGTTTGTAAATTGCAAACAATGGCTTAAATATGCATTAATTCAACTCAGCACACATTACCTTACTTAGTGGGAGGAATAAGCCTAAAGCCTTATTTTCAGTTCAGTGTTGAAAGTAACACATTCTTGGATTCAGCGAGTAATCTGTCTACCACTTGCCTCTCCACTGTACTGCACCATGGTGTTTGCTTCGTAAACACGACATCCGCTTTACTGCATCTGTTGACCAACACACGCTGTTTGAGAAAGCCTGAAGAAATGCGACTGAGGTGCTCACATGCCCCATTAACTGGAAAGATTAGGCTGAAATCTGGGCTCTGCTTACTCCAATTATGACCTTATCGTGCTTAAAATCATTTCTGAAGGAGATGCTGTGTCTGTTTTGTTTTTTTTTTTTCCTGTGTCAGTGTGCATATGACCAGAAAAGACAAGCACACATATTTACAGACAACCGGGGAAGGAGTCCTACTGATTTCATCAAACCCTGAAATCCCTCACTGTCATAACAAAGGAGTCTCTCTCCTGAAGTAGAGGGGTGTAGCGCGCTTCCCTCAGGTAGCAACTATGAAGAGCTGGCAGATGGAGGCTGCAGCTGTTCCCAGGTAGGAGAGCAGGCTGGAGATTGGCTTGCATTCCCTCTGGACCAAGCCCATCTCAGTGGGGAATTCACAGCCAGGTCTTTTCACATTGGCAGCCTCTCAGACTGGGCTGCAACCAGAGCTAAAGGTTCACACTTCTCCCCTGTACTGCTTCCTCCCTGTGCCTTCTTCCCCCTCATTTGAACCTGAGCTGTGCTCCAGGATGCTCCTCTGCTTTAAAAGCAAAAGAGACGGTAAACATGTTTGAATTTGTGTTTAATTAGAGTCTTACAGGAATTACTTATTCAGTGTTCACAGAATTTGTTGTGAATTTGTGTACATTTTTAATCTAATGTTGACACAACCTGGAGCAGTGCCGTTTCAAATGTAGAACTGCAATAGTCAGTTTCAATAACAGAGCAAATGGAAGCCACTTTTTAAGCAGTCATACAAAAGACAATTACAGTGAGGGACGTCCAGAAAGGCACAAGGATATAAGGTGGAGAGCAAGAGGAAAGAAAGAAAAAAAAGGATACTGTAATTTATCTATTTGAAATACCAATGAATTAATGTGGCCAATGATTATGCAGTCAGTGATTTAATTGTGACTGTGCTGTATAAAAATATAAATAAATCAATAAAAAACTGTGGTACTACATGGACTCAGTAAAGGATTCATGGTATAGAGACAAACCAGCCAGGCTAAAATGAATTACGATAAAGCTTGAAGAGACATTATAGATGTCTTCCACGATAGGTCTGTGGTTACGGTTATAGTTAATGATAGGGAAGGATCGTAGTTACAGCAAGTGAACAAGGGTTTAGGTATAGTTAATTTCTGGCCACGAGACACCTGGTTAAAATGATGGGTAATTAGTTTGGGTTATTTGACATGGGGTTGTGTATTTATCCTCAGTAGATTCGGATCAGCGCGCTCTCAGTTTACAGAAGCAGCTGGGAGCATTGGCACAGAAGCTGAGTGATATGCTGCGGTGGACAGGGCCATCCGGAAAAACGTGTTTTAGCCACTTTAAAAAATGCCTACAAAAAAAAAAAAAAAAAAAAATAGTTTAAGTGCATGCTTTATTTTGAATATTATTAATATCTTGCTGCCAAACCGCCCTTTCCTTTGGAAATCCAGTTTGTGAACCATTGAACTGCTGCGCTTGTGTATACACAGTAATTCAGCAGTTAAAACAATGTAGTTCCAAACAAATGTGCTGTTTGATGGCAAAATAAAGCTGTGAAAAAATTCAAAATAAAGTGTACACTTCAACTGATTTTCTTTTTTCTTTTGTTTTCCATGTCCCCTTCACAGCAGCACGTCGCTCAGCTTCTGTGCCAATGCTCCTGGCTGCTTCTCTAAACTGGCAGCGTACTGATGTTAATCTACTGCAGGTAATACACTTACTGTAGGTAAGTACCAAATACAACCCCACTCAAATAACCCAAACGATCACTTTAACAAATAATATGATAACTTATTTTTCAGACACTTGAGGGCCACAAAAAAAAAGCTGTAAATATGGTCATACTTAGCAAAGTTGATGTGGCGAACATGTTGCTTCATCAAACATTCTGCAGAAACAAAGCAACATTAGCATCAATTTAATGTGTCTGCTGGACAAGTATCATAGAGCAGCTTTTTTCTTTCTCTTGTAGCTTTTTCGCTGAAAGCAGAACCTGCCGTGTCTGGATCCAGTTTTGATAAAAACAGTAAACTTGCAGGACTTAAAACTACAGCGTATAAAGTCAGGTGACAGTTCCCTGTTCAGTCATTCCATCACTACAAGCAACCTCTTTTTATATACATGCAAATGTTGATTATTGCAGCTTGGAAGGAACTGCTGGTGTGAATTATTCAAGCTGCTGACCACAGCACAATTTAAAAGAACTCTATCATGACATCAAAACACTACATTATTATACTTAATGACGGAATCAGCTGCTGGAAGCTGATTATGACCCAGAATTTATTATTGCAAAATGGTGAGGAGGCTGCATGGAGGAGTAATACCCTGAAAAGTCACCACTGATCTTTTTAAAATCATGGAAAGAAGGCTGACACAAATTCCATCCACTACTTTTAATTTCGTGCCAGCAGGAAAGACTTTAAAGGTTAGTGTAATGATCAAACCCCCTGCCAATGGATGGAGTAACATATTGAAAATGGCTTGAGTCAAATATATAAATAAATATATAGATTGTAGACAGAAAATCCCTTGCCTTATTGAAGCACTATGGGAAAAATGTAAATACTATCCAACCAAATCTTTATGTAAATGGAACTTCTGGATTATTTTTGTGGAATACTTTGAATATATTACAGACAATAAAATTATGCCAATTCACAGTGAATACACACATAGATGTGGAGAGACAGCTGCAGCCCCGTATCTTCAGTTGAAAACCATTTTGCACACCACATCGGATTTGTCTCAGAGCTTAAAAATCCTTCTGTAACTGTCTGTTGCTCTCCATCTAGATCTCCTCCTTTGTGACTGAGAAAGATTTAATAAGGGGAATCAGTGAGGGATATGGCTTTTTCGCTTCATCTGTCTGCTTCATGGCAATAACAAGGGTCCATAATAATTTGTCCACTGGGGTTGTGTGTCAATTTTTACTTAAAACTTTAAGAAACTGAAACTGGTCAGCGTGTGAGGGTGCTTGCAAAGATGTGGGCAGGCATTTTACTCTGTCTCATTTTGGAATAATGTCATCACTGCAAAAATATATACACCAAATGAACATCAGGTGTGATTTGCTTTTGTGACCCCATCCAGGTCACAGTATACAGTATTTATGTGAAAACTGCACTGTCTGACTGTCCCTCACATCTGTTCCCTGTCACACTGGCGAGGGATTTGACATTTGATGGGGGATGAGAAGTTCAGAGGCTTAAAGGAGTAGTTTGACATTTTGGAAAATACACTTAGTCACTTTCTTGCTGACTGTTTGATGAAAAGATTCATACCTTTCTCACACAGAGTCTATTTGTTCTGCTACAGCCAGCAGCCGGTCAGTTTAACTTAACAGAGACTAGAAACCTGGGATACTGCGAGCTTGACTCCGTGCAGTGGTAACAAAACCCACCATTTGTGGTTTTACCCGGGGGTTACTTCCTGGAAAATCCACTGGTGACCTGGCAACCAACCTCACTGTTACATAAGAAAGTGTGGCTGGCCAAGGAAATACCGTGATTTCTCAGATAGTGGCTTTAGCCTTTATTTGGGTTGATATTAGTGTTATATAGTAGTAGTAGTATATATATATATATATATATATATATAGTATATAGAGACAGGCTTTTACACCTGCTTCCCAGTTAATGCAAACCCAAACCTTCTTCCATGTTTAGCTGTTGTCATAATACATTCCATATTACACAGCACATATCACAGCACCAATTGTATCAGAACAACAACAAATTCATGTCTAAAGAGGATCCATCTGCAGCCTGCAATACTTAAGGGATACGCCCACTTCAGATGACGTCATGCCGCTCTGCCTCCCGGTCCATTGCTTTTATAATACTGCTTTTTTTCCCCCTATTTGTGTGCAGAAGTGGCAATTATCCATGAAATCATAGAGAAACAGGTTTAAAACAGTCATTTTTTAGTTACGCTCATCTCTTGCAGTGTGCAGACTGACCCCTCTCTCATGTCCTGTCACTTCGTTTTCCCCTGACTGATGGTAAACCACCACCATCAGTGCAACTTAACAACGGCAGCAAAAGCATTTCAGCCTTTCCTTTGTTGGTAGTGAACAATATATAGCAGAGGTCATTATTAGGTAATGGCACAGATTTTCAAGCATTTATGGCACTGGTCACATGATGCTACTCAGCCAATCTCTGCGGCTGGAGTCAGTGAGTGAGACGCACATGCAGAGAGAGACAAATAGGTGAGGTAAGTGGGATAGAAGAGGGAGAGAAAGAGAAAAGCTGTTCAATTGTTAAGATGTGTTGAAACTGTTTATTATTAAAAATGACTGAGACTGCTAAGATGTGAAATGGAGCTATCAAAAGAAGAAGGGAAACTCAAGGTAGACTTTTTATTTCATTTTTCAGAAATTGGGCACTTTATTTGAACATTACAGCTACACATTACAGCAGAAAACAGCTCACTGTTATGTACTTATTACAGCCCTTATTTTCTTTGAAATTAGAGAAGAACACATAATTCTTTATTTATTTATTGTTATATTATAGTTATTATTTTTTATATTTAAGTTATTATTTATTCATTTATAATCCCTCCATTAACACCCACCACCACCGATACTCTGGCCCTTTCCTTGACCTTTTATTTAAGTGGATTTAATGAGTGAATTTTCATTGAACTCCCCTGATCAATAGGAAGCACTGACTTTCATTGTTGGCATCTTAATCTGGGCCTTGGAGAGAAAAAACAACTGGAATTCAACAGTGGGTGTAACATGTACGTATTTCTGATAAATAATTTAAAAAAGGTGTGTAATGTTTGTCATCAAGCTAAACTGTTTATATAACATGAAAAAGTCTAAACAAGCTAGGTAGCTGTTGCATCAAGCCCTCCAACCTGAACAACCACATAAGTCTTTTTTTTTTTCAACCCTGATACAACCAATAGGAGTGTCTCTTGAAATAGTGCCCCTACGGCGGCAAGCGTACCGGACCTTGGTTGTCATGGTTACAATAATAAACAGGGGGGCTGCACCAAGAGCAATGTACCTACCTTTGTCACTATACTATAATAATGGTCATGGCTTGGTTAGGTTTAGGATAAGATCGTGATTTGGGTTCGAATAAGTACTTCCTCAACATTAGACTATCTTTGTTGTCATGGTAACAATAATAACAACATGGTAACAACTTTGTACAACGGTCATGGATAATAGAAACAACAAAATGCTACTTTCACATGGAAATCGAACACTGTTCTCGTGTGTCATATTCCTGTTTTGTTGACCCATCCATCCACCACAACCTCCTCCTGTCATGGACCTCATCTTTCCTTACACTACGTCACCGCTCATTTCCCGGCCACTAGATGTCGACAACAAAATGCACCTATGGGTCCTGATTACCTGCTGCACAAACAAACTATGGGCTGTTTTTTTTTTTTTTTTTTTACAGGACAGTCTCAGCCTTTTGATCTTGCTGAGTTTAAACCGGTTGCAGTGAGTCAGCTGTACGACTAGTCAGTAAATGTGTTCTGTCCCAGTGGTGCCTGTCTGAGCTCAGTTATATCAAGTCACACAAAGAAAGACACAGCAGATCAGGAGAGTGATCTCAGGCACTCAAGGCAAATTTCACACCACAGGCATCCAATCAAAGAAAAATGACTGTCTTGATGGGTTTTAAAAGTGAGAAATAATTTTGCCAACACTCTGATGAGTTCTGTGTCCAGTATGACTTTAATAACTTTATTAGTTGTACTAAGAGACATGCTTTTACAGACTAAACTATAAAGCTGTGTCTTAAAGGAATAAGCCAATGAAAGTGAAGCACAAGATAACATCACAGTGGAATAGCTGAGGTCTTAGGCAGGGCAGATGTTTGATATTTTCTGTTTTATAATTAAACTGACATTACAACTGTACCATTGAAACCATATCTGTGTTTTTAATGCATTCACGGTGCATCATGGATTCCACTTACCGTGAATCATTGTGAATACACTTTGCTGTTGTAATAATTAAGCTGTCATCATGCAACATGCTTAGAATGATTCTTTTTTTAAATATAATGTAATCATTCCTGTTATTGTCTCTCACAGTGAATTAAGTGTCCACTCAAAACAATATCACAATCATACAGAGAATGTTATAAGCACTCTTTTTATTGGTCGCTGTCTTTCAGGGTACTAGAGCATAAAATTGGAATATCATTCCATGATGGTACTGGCAGAAAAATCGTTTGATGGCTGCAACTCAATTGTATATTTTGTAATTACTATAAAAGGTACTGGGGAAGAACCAAAGCATTTAAGGTGGATGGCTTTTTCATTTTCTAATTTTATGGCTTTTTCTTTGCTGTCAGTCCCTGTCTGTCAAGGCAGCAAGTCTGGAGGAATTTACTACCCACATCGATACTCCAGCACACAGTATATTCTAAAGGAAATGAATGTGTTTAAAGGTGCCAATTAACAACATTCAAACTAAACCTCCTGACGGGTCAGAGGCAGCATTTTCATCTATTGCACTACTCAAGGATGACTTCTTACAGAAGAGTTTGAAAGACGCTGCACAAAAGAGAAAGCATCTCTAGTGTTGGAGCAACAAGACTAAGGTTACTTAGTAGTAAACGCTGGAAAAGTTTCAACATCTCTTTCATACTCACCAAACCACTCACCCCCATGGATGCAGTTTTTCTCATTTATTTATTTTTTTCCTTTCGTTTGTGACTTTTTTATTAACTGTATTATTGTATTATTTTTTTAAATAATACACTGCAGTTATTCAATCTATGGTCTGACTATCATGAATACCCACTGGTGCTCAATAATGGCCATCTCTGAAAAATCTTGATTAGCATTGGACGAGAGATCAGTCTGCACTGTTTTCTCTGCTCCTCTTATTGGTTTGAAGTAGTCAGGGCTCAGTTGTAACAAGACTAGGTCAAAACACATAAGTTTCCAGACAAAGGCTGCTGCAATTTCAGTTATATTAACTTCTGAAATGATCACTCAGAACATAAAGTTAGAAGCTCATTCATGTCAGTTACTGTGCCGTCACCATAGAGAGGGAAAACCTGACCTTGAACTTGCAGAGTACTGGCAGCTAAGTAGCTAGCTTTGTCCGGAAAGCTGTTAATACTGTCACTAGGTACTTGTCTGCGCTAAATCATTTTGAAAGGGCAGCAACCGATGCACTCAGCCAACCAATGGTATTATCATTCAGTCATGTGGTGTTCGCCTGACCTCCCCCACTAAGTCAGTCAGTCAGCAACATTCACGTTTATAGGCCTGGCCCTGCATTTATGATCCAGCCAAAAAGTGTATGTTACAAACTTCTGCCCACTGGTCATTTTTTACTGAAATAAAAAAAAGTTAGTTTTAATACTATGGTTCTGAGTTTAATCACTTGGTTTCTTGAATACTTGTACATTAAAATCATTTTTGTTCAAATATTTCATCCTAAACTCAGGGGCGTATGCATATATTTTTCCAATTAAATGTGTTTTTATCAACTAACTAAAATTAAGTGATGTGTGTGTGTGTGTGTGTGTGTGTGTGTGTGTGTGTGTGTGTGTGTGTGTGAGTGTGTGTCTATGTTCATTTCTCTGTTGGCAAAAACTATGTTTACATTTCTAAAAGAGACATTTCTACCAGTGTGGTAAGGGGAATATGGTAGGTTATATCTGTAGAGCTATATCACACCGTGCCCACTTCAAATCCCTCTTGTCCCAGTTTCATGTGGAAGTCTGTTGAATTATGGAAGCTGTGCTGTTTTACTGTGACTTTAAAATGGAAATCTGATTGCAGTTATGGTTTGTTGGCTTATGTTGCTCCTGCCAACAGAATATGAACAAACCACACCCACACAGCTCTGTTGGCGATTTCAAGTACTTAGTGGGGCTATTTGTATGTTTTCTCTGTCTGTGCATGTCATTGCACTCTACTGTATGAGCATCATCCTGCCTACTTGCTTAAGATGGGCAATCCATCACCATCATTTTTGTCAAAGTTACATTATCATTTCATGGTAATGCAGTTTAAAGTGCGTATTGATTTGAAAAGCCTCCTGCTCTGTTGCAGGTACTCTCTGGATTCTCCCACAGTACATTTTCAAACTTAGGAGTAGTTTTAAAGAATTTATCAGTGAACTTGCTAAAATTAGTTAACTGAGCAGTTCACAAATTTTTTATGCACTAGGAAATGTTCTGAAGGTCCCAGTTCAATTTTTAAGCTAGTCTCGAAATCTAGAGAAAGTGACATTCTTTTTGATGAAATGAGCACCTCTGTTCAAAAGTTATTTTTTGGCCATTAATGTTCGGTGTATTTCCCAGGATAAAGCAAAATGTTCTTGCATTCTTATTCTTTTACATGAATACTATAGCTTCAGATTAATTGGGGACTTTTTTTTTTTAGACCACCAGGCCTTACACCATGTTGTTGAAATGCACGTGCACTTGAGGCGCACTGTGAACTGGAGGCAATAATGCATGACAAATTGTTCTAATAAATTCTGTCTGACATTGCAGTGGGTCCCTCTGGAAATGAGTGATTGGCTTCCTTACACATTTCACCGTATACCTATTATGACTTTATATATCATTATACCATATGCTGCTGTTGACTTGGTTTCCACAACTTTTTACACATCCAAAATGCACTGAGACAGTGAAGACAGTAGAGAAAGAGAAATGAGAGGCCCAACAAAACGAAGCTGCAGGAACCGGAGATCTTTTACAGTCCAATGTGGAATTACAAACATTAAGCTTCTGCCTCATATTTCCTTCTTAGAGGCCCATAATGCATTAGTATAAGTGTGTTTCTGGTTGAGCAAGGCTAACTGCCCACACACACAATGTGTGATTTAACTATTGTGATGAATTGGACAAAAAATTGTAACTTTATGAATGTCTTTAATGCTCAGTAACTTCTTCGTAGTTTTACAGCGATCTTTGGCTACTACACTAAACTGGTTCCAGATGCTCTTTGGGGCTTGATTGGTGCACAGTTGTTATCACATTCGTACCTCTTGGTATTCAAAGGCCACATCAATGTATTGCACACAATCTATCAGAGCAGTGGTTCCCCACATTTTTGGGCTTGTCACCCCTTAAAATATCCTTCCCCTTTAAACAAATCAATCACAGTCAGTGCAACCAAAAAGTGAATTTGTTCTTTGTTTTATTTTTCAAGGCCCGAAAATGTGTAACTGTCCAGTTATTCACTAGAAAAGTCTAAAAAAAAGTAAACAGGATTTTGTGTTGCAGAAATGTGTGTTGTTTGTTTTTTCTGGTTCCTCTCATCTCGTGACCCCTCAGCTTGTGATCCGATGTTGGGGTCCTGACCACTAGTTTGGGAACCACTGTACTGCAGTGTGTGCTGATGAAAAGCACGGCAAGCCACACTCTAAATCACAGATTTTTTTTTAAGACTGTGTATTTTAGTGCAATGCTTTGTATTCTGGAAATGTTGACCCGCATCTCTCTGACTTTCAGGAGGAAAGAGAAGTCAGTCTAATTGAACCTGGCTCGTTTGAAGTTAGTTAATGTTGTTCTCTCAGTGGCAGCCTCACTGTGCCTCAGTCATGTCCAGTTTACTGTTGGTTGTAGCTTTGCTGACTACATTTTCAAAAAAGCTTCCTCGACAACACTGCGATGACATGAAAGGGCTTTACAGCTTCTTTATTCTTGTGCTTTCTGACAAAGATAAATGGGTAAAAGGGTTTTGACCCTGCAGTGTGTTTAATAAATTAGATGAGACATTGATTAATTTGTTAGGTCAAATCACCAACAGCTTCATCAAATGAGAGTTACTTTGGGCTATAACGTATCCATATTCATCAGATTTTTAAATTGCACTGGAGGATGTAAGTTGATGACAGTGACAACTTCCTCATAAACATGTATGTTTTGCAAAACATTACTAGATAAATAGCCACATACAGTAACAACCAACTGGCTATAATTCAGTCAGCAGTAAGCCTAAGGAAGGCTAGTCATTAAGCCTGTGAGCCAGTCATGGGGGGGCTGGTAGAGGGAAGCAGAGGCAACAGAATCCTGGACAGCTTTTCAGTTTAGCTGCTTTAGCATCTGTCCCTGGGGTGGCACACTGTCGTTGTACTTTTTGAATATGTATGTGAGTTATTGGTCCTGGGGGAGCTACTATATATCCATGGAGCGGAGAACGGGTGACAATTGGGGCCCAGCCTTCTTTTTCCTTTATCTGGGCCTGTCTGCCTCCTGATGTATCTCTCAGCACAACTTGTTCAGATTGCCTCATCTATCATTGGCCTCAGATATGAAAATGTGGATCCCTGCATTGGGGCCCAGTCACATTGTTACAACTGCAATCTGAAGGCATCATGGGGGAGGCCCTCCTCCAAAGTTAATGTGGGAGAAGGGGGGGAGGGGGGGGTTGGCTGAGAGAAAGTCTCAAGGAGAAGAAAGGTGTTGCTATGCACCGCTTCATTTTTATGACACTAGTCAGCAGGGTTTATTTTTTAAGGGACACTCTCACTCTCACTTTTCCTGTATTGAGGTAGGTAATGAACAATACTGCTTCCTTATCAGTGTGCTATTTCTATTGAAGAGCTCATTACGTTGGTAAAAGCACTTGTATATCACTCACTTTTTATGTGTCGAATTTAGAACTAACAAGTACACAATTATTCAGTTACTGTCTGTTTTCAAGGACATATGGCCAGCAGCATGGCAGCAATCAACACTGCGGTGTTGCTGAGAAATTAAAGACGTGTTTATGATTATGCTCCCATGCCAAATCTCTTATAGCCCACATTTGTTTATTGGCTTCCCTTAATAATGTGTGAAGGGGGATCTTAATTAGATTAGGCTTAATAAAGGAGTTACCAATTTGCATTACACAAGGTCATTCATTATCTGTTCACAAACTTGGAAGGTCAGGTTATCTGTCGGTAAAAGTTGTTATAGCTGCTTGAAGTGGACACAACTCCAGAAGTGGATCAAACAGCGGTTTATTATGTGAATGGCAATGTAACTTACAGAGGAAGTATTGGCTTTTTATGATGCCAAAGACAGTTTTAAGTAAATGAGTATGAGTAGGTATCAAGCAGACTGTACTCCAAAGACAGAGAGCAGCAGCCACACAAGCAATGAGGGTGAGGAAAAAAATGGTTCAAAGTTTTCAGTCTAGCCAGCAACCTGTCCAATATTCAGCAATGGAAGTAAATGAAGCCTTGAAAGTTAATGCAATCAATTTCTACAGCTGCCCCAACATTTGTTGATGAGAAACTGTCTGTCTGCACAAAGGCAGTGTTGGAAAAAAAACTGTTACTGCACCCTCTGATGCATTAGTAAGACAATACTGTACTGCGGGAAGTAATATTGCTGTCAGACCGGTGAGTAAACGACAAGTAACAAAGCAGGACAGACTGGTTGGTCAGGGGTATGTCTTACAGCAAGATAATGAGCCAAAACATTAGAAGAAAAGAACCATACAGTGGCTTCACACGATGGAAGACCAGCACAGTCTCCAGACTTAAACCCCATGGAGCTGGTTTGGGATGAACTGGACAGAAAGTGAAATCAAAGAAACCTGCAAGTGCATCACATTTGTGGAAACTTCTGCAACAGTGTTGAGACGAACTTTCTGAGCAATGTTTCTGTAGCTGGGCTTTTTCTCCATCATGATGATTTAGCCAGAGTCTCATTTAATTGTCTTGACTAACGAATTACTAACTGAATCAAGGAGTTATCAGTTCATTAAATAGGGATATTTTTATGATGACAATATATCAAATGACAAAGTGCAAACAATGTGACAGTTTGAGGGAAAGTCACTTGTAGTGGGGAACGTGCAGAGAATTGTCACATGAATCTGAAGCTCCCCTCAGCTTCATGAAGCTTCACTTATTATTTTGACTCACTATCACAGCTCTTTGGTGCCTCAGACAGACACAGTTTGCAACTCCCTGGTAAACATAGAGGAACATTTAGAAGCTACTGTGCCAGATATTTCCCTCGGGAAGTGGTAAAGACCAAAAACAGGGCTAAAAGAAGAGTGAATATTTGTATTCGGAAACATGACTTCAATTGAATGCTCTATATCTGTCGGATGTGTAAAAAAGCAGCTGTTTGCTAACAGGTTCGCCATACAACTTGTTTCTGCTGTCACAAAGTGGGAAACAATCAGTTATTGCAAGTGTAAAAGAATCAAAAGGTTTTGTTTACAGATAACAGCTACTGGGAACACTCATTAAATCGTCATTCAGTGGTAATTTTTATATTATGGTAAGAAAGTCAGATTCTGCTATGAGCTCAATTTTGACCAAAAATTGAGTTGCTGTGTAGAACAGGCGAGGTTGAAAGTCTTCATGTGTAGAGATAAATTGATCGAGTCTGTAACTTCTATCCATTAGCAAAGGTTAACTTGTCGTGAAACAAATCGTTTCCACCCTGTTTGTAACAACACTGAAGGTGTGTTCAGACCCTGAAAGATCGTATGCTTTTGATGGTTTAACTTTGCTGTATTATGGGCAAAGAAACACTCCGACACGCCGCCCTTCAATGACGAGAGCGTACATTACTAGCGAATAGGTCATTGCATTGACTATTCCCTAATGATGTCTAAAGGAGAGATCTAAGGTCCCGAGCTGTCTAGCTTGTCAAGAAAAATGGCTGAGGTAAAAGCAATGAACAGGGGAGGAGACCTGTGTGCTAATCCCACAATCAATGACGTCTCCACGGAGCAGTTTAGCATAAAAGCAACAGCTGCAGTGCTGCACCGGTCACCCAACAGAAACCCCAGGTCATCTGGCAGCAGTTTAATCAACACCCAAATCACAGCAGCTCAGTTGAGCAGATTAAAGTCAATGTTTCCTTTCTTTCCTCTTGTGCTAGCTGGAAATATTTCATACTTGCACATTCAAGGGTGGCATTGCACAGAAAAAGAGTATGGTCTAATGAATGGAGAAACATAGTTCTTTATCAACGGCAAGTTGATATATCAATGGAGACCCTCCTAAGACAATCCTTCAGGCCTTGAAGCTGTTCTGATGTGGAAATTGTAGCTTTTCTGCTGTAGACATTAAACATTTTCAATGTAAATCACTTACATCTCTGATTAACAATAATGGATGGTAGGATGGTCTTATATTCCCTGTCTATATGGATGTATGAAATTATAGAGGAGAAAGATGACTGTCTGTCCAAACAGTATGAGTCTAACACACAATTTCCCATCTCGCAAATGGATCAAATTGTATAAACAATAGCCAGGATACCAATTATGCCATGACTTGTCACTTACTGCTGCCTACTGTCAAAGCCTCTGTGACTTAGGAAAAGGGGGAATTAATGTATAATTCATGTACAAATAAACCTTTCAATACAAAGACAAATTTGTACCGGCGTCACCATGGTAAAAGATTGACACAATGGGTACGAGTGCCTCCCTCGTGAGTGCGCTTTCTGACAAACTTTCTCCTGCCTTTCCAATTATAATGACTTTGGATCCAGTGCTGCAGTGGATGTCAAATGATATCTCTGTGGCTCATCTCCTCTCCAGAGACTCGTTGCTGTTGTAAATAAGACTTGTTTTAGGACGTTCCACCATGCTGTCGTGTATTTGGTGTTGTGGTTGCAATTATCGGCAAAAAATATGTTTGGATTTTTTTTCAATAACCACAGTTTCTCCCCCTAAAACTGTATTTTAGATTTTAGGCTGTCAATAAAAAAAACAAAAAACAAAAGTTTCCAGTGAATATTTTGTGTGTGTGTGTGTGTGTGTGTGTGTGTGTGTGTGTCTGTCACTTGCACTTCTCCTTTCCTGATTTCTGCCTAGCTTTCTCTATTCCCAGGTTTCCATTGTCCAGTGTTTTCATTCAATCCTACAGCAAATACATTTAGGAAGAAACCCATTGGATGCTTTTTAGAGACAAAAAAGGAAGGATTTTAATGAACATATAAGTTGCAAATGTTCATATAGAAAGCATCTGCAAAATGTTCACACTTCACTTGCTTTGGCTACACTATCTGCTAGTTGCCAATAAAGTATGGTAAAAGTACCTTTTAAAACAATGTTACAAAGTGCTTTACAGAAAAACAAAGCAGAAAATTATCTCAACAGCCAACGTCCATTCACCTTTAATGCAATCCTGTCTCCTAGACGTTTCTATACAGCTAAACTGTAACAGCAAATCAGTTTAGCAGGAAACTTAATCGCTGGCTGTACTATATTCAGAGGAAATGTATTTTTTGAATGAATGAAGCACTACATTTATTAAGGGAAGCGGAGGCACCAGGACATGGTTTGGGAGGATGGTGGGTGTACAAAACGCACAACTGTCACATCAGAGGCCAGGGTTCACATCCACAGTCCTTTTCTGTGGTTTAGACAAGAAAAGCACTTTAGTTAACGAAAGATTGTGGTTTTGGTTAAATATAAATAAACAGGTTGTGTCTGAAGTCACAGTGATTTTTTTTTGTGTGTGTTAAACCAGACCACAATATTTCTCTATCCTTACCGAGTACATTGAAAACAAGCAGTAAAATCTTAGTCAATTCTAAAACTCATAGTAACCAGTGAATGGCAGGAAGGACTGCTGTGGAGTGGTTGCTTCTCTTAGAATATGTTAAAAGCCTGGCTGCAGTGTTTTGTATAAGTTGAAGTCTTTGGATGTTTCATATACTGATACTGGGATAAGGAGCAGAATAATAATCAAGTCTGGAGAAGATGAAAGCATGAATGACCTTTTTTTAGATATGTAAATGAAAGGAATGGCCTGATGAACCACTTTAGTCACTTGAGCCTCAAAAGACAACGGAGTCAAAGGTTACACCGAGGTTAGGGGCCTCTCTTTTCTAACATTATTAGGTAGTCCCAAGACTAGACGAGAGATTGTTAATTAAGCTTAACGTTGGGGCCAGGAGGGATAATTACAACTTTTCCTGATTTGGAGTCATTCCACCACAGTAAGTTTTCAGACATCCAGTTCTTAATTTCAGCAAGGCAGGACGTAATAAAACCTAAAGAAGTATACCAAGCTTTATCAGGACATAACTACATTGTAGCACTAGCAATGAAAATCAACATTATGTCTTTACATAACTTGCTGAGTAGCATGTATATAGTAAATAAACAGGTACCCAGAATAGACCCCTGGGGGACTGCACAAAAGAGAAGAGCATGTGAGAAGAAATCACACCGAAGCATGAAAAGAAATGGACCAATCCATGTCACTGATGCCAACATAGTTTTTCAGACAGCTGATGAAGACATATAGTGGTCCACTGTGTCAAAGGCTGAGAGGAGTTCTGGGAAAATAAAAATGGAGGGTTGCCAATGTCTGTCAGTTGATCAGTCGGTCAATCCACCACTTTGGTCCGGGCAGAGATACTGTATCTTGGATGGATTGTAATGAACTTTTATACAGACATTAATGAGCCCTGAAGGATGAATTCATAACTTTGGTGATTTCTGGAACAGTGTGCGAACTATACCATGGCGGGAGCTCCCTTTTTTGCCAGGGGTTGAAGGGTCGAAGTTGTCCCAAACTTCAAGGCTAACCCCGTTCACTTCAAACTAGATAAGCAGCTAAACTGTGCATACATTGCCCTGCTACTTACAGCTACTAACCCCAGCTCTGCTGTGGTCGCAGGCTTCATGTCACCTACAACTGCGCTCGCTCTCTCTCGCTCCACCACTCACACCTTACGCACAGAGATGTTCTTAAACGAGTCTCGCCACCTGTGTAATATTATGTTTATTAAAGTCTAATAGTGATAAATTATTGTCATGCATGAAATGCATGGCAAAATAACATTGTTAATATTTTTACAGATCTCCCAAAATTTCACAAATCATGTTTTCAGGGGAGCCCATGTCTTGTTAAAGGGAGCTGAGCTCCCCCTGGATCCCCTGTAGTTTACACCCAACCTTTCCGTTAGTGCCACCCCAAGGTTAACATTTGTGGTAATCCATCTATCAAGATTGTTGTTTTGGTCAAATACCGAAAAATCACCACTGACATGACAATTTTACTTCGTTAACCACAATGTTCCCCTGACCTTAACCAAAATGTTTCATTGACTGAAGTTAACCACATGTCAGAATCAGGATGCGAAATTCATGTGTGTAGTGTGTTTAAATATGTACATCCACCATCCGGAATGTCTCCCTGCTAATTACATGCAGTAAAAAATGTAGCGCTTCCATCACTTGAAAAAATAATGTTGACAAATAGTGCATTTCCCTTAGAACATATTGGTCATTTATAGGAGAGAGGCTTCTGTTCTTTTTCCCACTTGTTTTTTTTTTCTGCTTATCTCAGTTGTCGTCCATCAGAGTTTCCTTTTGAGGTGAGAGCCACAGCCTCTGACTAGTTAGCAATGATGAAATACGGCCGTGACACATGAATGGAAGCTGAAATGTAAGAGCGTTCTGGGTGATTACAGTGCTGCTTAGGACAAAAGGGGATGTGCACCAGGCATTGTAATGAGTCTCATCACCAGAAAAGGCGCAGCATGGGGGACGAGGCAAAGTAGAAATCACAGTTTAGAGCCAGAGACAGATCCAATTCCCATACTCTGTGTAATTACTGCAGATCAGGCTTTATCAGTGGCAGACATCAGCCCTGGGATCTCTGAGAAAATGATCAAAGAAATGTTCAAGGCAAGCGAGAAAAGGGTGGAGAGAGCACTCTTAAAAAACACCGGTTAATGTTGAATGAGGGATTATCAGGTGTACGTCAAATATTGTGCTTCAAACAGAGCGGCTAGGTAAGCCCTGAGATTTAAAGGGAGGCTGGGTAGTCCGTAGGCCCTTATCTTTTGTCATATGGGTTTTCTCAGAAGGACTGCTTTGATTGTAAGCTAAGGGTCGCCCAGCTGCTTGTTTTTTTTTTTTTTAAAAGTGGATGAAATACAGTGGATCAAAGGATCACATGAGGAAGATATTCAAATGCAACATACTTCTAAGAGATGTTTGATAATATTCCCTTGCTCACATGAATTTAGAATTGGATAACTACTAATACTCACCAAAAGGGATACTTAAGAAATTATCAAACGTTATTATACATCAGTGCAATACAATCGGTCGCACAATATAATGCCACAATTCATAATTAGTCCTTCTGTATATGTGGCTTTTATCATCGACTGAAACTAATTGGCTGTTGAAATTCTGTGAGACCACTGGCAGCAGGGGTACAGTGAAGAGAAGAGGAGTGGCCATGGATTTCACTGTAAGGCAATGAAAAGCTTTTACAAAGCACTGAATCAGCACATTGTCCTCCAGTCTCACTAATCACTGGTCCCTGCTAAGCATACAGAACCACGGGGCTTGAGAGCGTTTCACAGCAGTCAAACAAATGCATTAATGAATATTACATTTTTCTGAGCTACCAGGGTTGTCCTGGCTCTTACACAAGGATACTTGTGATACAATGTCTTTGAAAGCTGTCCTTGGCTGTGGCGTGATGAAGCCTGTGAATTATGAATGTAGAATCCAACGCAGGCTCCGTAAACACAAATAATCTAAGGTTTCCTTCATCTTGGATTCTGATATAATTTAAATACAGAAATGTAATATATGTATATATATCAAGAGTGATGTTGCCGCACATATGTCACCTATAAGGGGATATATTATTATCACATATACATATACAATTCCTCTGGATATATGAAGACAGTTTAAACATGAAAATGTATATGAAAATATTAAAAAATATCTAAGATAAAGTTTTATATGGTTTAACATTTGAGCATAAATGTTAACGATATATATTTTATATGCAAGTTTAAAACAACATTCATATAAAAATGATTTATGTTTATATAAGTTTTTTTTTTTAATTTATCATTAAGTTGCCTCAGACTTTTGCACCCTACTGTATATAATATCAACATATATTGACAGGCTTTTGGATTTATATACTGCATATTTGCATAACATACTGTATGCCTACCTTATAAGCATACATATATGAACACACATATTTGTATGGGCTAGCTGTAAATATATGAAATTTTTCCAATTTCTAATAGGTTTTTTATTTTTATATTTTTTATATTTTAGCCCATACGTACATATTTTTCATATATGGAAACTCAGTATATGTCATTATATTATAATTGTGTATAGGGTGACCTGTAAGATAAAACTGTCAGTATCAGGCTGTGTAGTAAAGGGGACATCCTGTTAATCACTACAGTAGTAATTCTCCTTGTTTGCAAAAGGATTTTTCTCAATCCAGGACAATGTTAAACAGAAGTCTGGCACATATTATCAAGCCATGTACAGAGAAGGGACCTAATGCAAAACTGTCATTCAGACTGAGTGTATGTTTGCAGAAGTTGTTCTATACCCTTATATAATGTATATCATCTTAATTATTAATGCCTGTTATCCACACATGCAGTAGATGTTTACATGAAGTCCATGCTTACCTTATTGTGCATTCAGTTTCCTTCACAGGCATATTTCCTTTTATGGAGTGCAGGATGCATAAGATACAAGACAGTGAGGCACTTGTTAGTAATACTTCAAATACCAGCTTAAGAGTATGTGTTAGGAAGAGAGTATAAAGTAGGCTATAAGCTACAGTCATGAAAATGGATACCCATGTAATACAGTAGCAAGAAGAGTAATACTATGTTTTCTGGTGCAGTGTTACTAGTCAGACTTTTTGTTTCCCTTTAGACCAACAAATCCCTGTGCAACTGCTTTTCATTTCCAACCTTTCTCTGCAAATGAACATTTCAGTATGTGGTTTTACGCTCTGCTTGGACCATAAACAGTTGGAGAGAATACCATGTAGGTGCATCTTAGTTTAAGAGAATGAAGTGCCATCAGTTTCACAACTTTATCCCTTCCAAGCAGTGTTAACATGCACCTATTTTGTGGTAGCAAATTGTGATTTTGGACAAAGCATCAGCAGCAGAAATATTGTATCCTACACCAACTGAATTTGTACTGTATGTGTGGCTGGGGAATATGATCAAAACATTGTTTTTCAAGCTTGGAAACCAATTCAATATTTTAATCACTAAAACCTGATTGTAGTATTGTATTTTTAAGCCAACATATGCACACTGGTTATAAAGAATAATAAAAGAACTGCATAACTTAAGGGCTGTCATTGTGATCTATATACAAACATAAAATATACAGGTTATCCCACACAGTTATGGACTGTCAGTACCAGGTACTTTAACTAGTAATTAGAGGACAGACATCCACTTTAGGCTCACGATTTTTCAGATCTATCTAACAAACAATTGTCAGGTGTCCATATGAACAGGTTTTGCTTCTAGTAATCATTGCTCCTTTTCATAATGGCCATTAAAATAAGTTTATAGCTAATATATGAGCTAATATGAGGCTTCATAAGGTGACAGTAAATTCTGTTCAGTACAAAACTCCCTCTCAGAGTTACCATCTTTCCACCACAGCTGAATAAGGAAATACTGTCAGAGGAACGACAAAGACCGTAACTTTGGGAGATATCCACTGGGTTAGGATAACTCAGGCTGCCGAAGCTTCATATTAGCTTTAGAAAAAGATTTGAACACTTTTCTGTCCTCCATCACTTACACTGAAAGCACTTTAAGAGGAGAGCTCCTAATGGCCGGTATGAACAGGAGGAATGATTACAGGAAACAAGTCATGTTTTGCTAATGTGGGCATCTGACTATTGTTTTATAACCTTGTGCGGCAGCTGGATTTCTCACCAATGGGAATCCATCTTGCCAGGCTCCAAGCTACCACCGCAGCCACGCTGGATCAGACCAATCATCGTTCTATGAGGGAGGAACTAATTCAGATCAGATCAGTCTTTTTTTTTTTTTTAGTTTCTTCCCCTCACATCTAGTTGGTAGATTTGCTACAGTGTGGCCAGAGCCAGCTAGACATCCTGAGTTATAAAAGTCTTGTTATGAGTGCACATCTAGTATTTCTAGCACTGTTTCTACTTTTTTTTCCCTAGGATTTAAGTCTTTTTAGACTCTGACCTAAAAGTAGAATGTCCACCGTGCCAGCAAATAAAACTTCTAATATGGGTGTAAATGTAACAGCAAGCATGAGAACGTTTAAGCCAAATATGTGTGTGTTTCTTTGTGTGGGTGTGATTTGTGCATGTAGCTGCACAGCCCGTCCCGCACCACCCTACTTCCTCCCTTTGTTACCACTTGTCGTGTAACCATTCATTTCCGCTCCATAATGAAAAGCCACGCTAATGAATATGAATTGAAACATCTGCAATTTCATTCCTGCCTCATATTGTCCTTTTCCTTTTTTTTTTTCCTCCTGGCAGTGACAAAATTTCCCCAGCTCTTGGTTTTCTGCCATGAGGCACGGTCTGCTGCGCTGGGGGCTTCATATGCTGAGAAGGTCACGTCTCCTGACGATGGCTTCCATTGTCCTTCAGCGGCTCCTCTGACACTGATCTAGATGCATCAGTTTTAACTGCTTCCCTCCATTGCAACATGCATCCATGGAGATCAATCAATCCATCCTGTAATTTCATCAGGATCTCCCTTACACACCTAGCTCCCCCACCTCCTCCCAACCCCCTCTCACCCCCTTCTCCTTGTCATTTTCCCCAAAGCGTGAGACAGGCCATTCATCAACATTCCCATTGAGCATGTGTATTTAAAACTTATTTTTGCAATGCATTGGCTGGGATTCCATGAGGGGTTTGTGACACAATGTCGGTCAATGGATTTATAATGGCTCTGTGTAAAGTCGTGTCATAAATATCACTCAACTTCTCCTGGCTACATGATAGGTTATTCTTTTAGCTTTGTGAATCCAATAAATCAAATTGCTGAAAATAGTATGAGATACAATAAGATATAATAATGCTATAATATTATAATACTACAATACACTCTCTCCCATTAAAGAAAGCAGAATTAAAAGCCACATCTTGCTTGGCAGAGGTGCCAGGTTTCTACAGACTCTCTCATCTCTGGGAAATATGCTGATATTTGTGTCCTCTTTGTTTCTTCCCTCAGCAGCCTCTTTTTTTTTTTCATGAGAAGCACACACCGGCTCTTCTGCATGTTTACCAATGACAAATGGAGGACTGTGGTCTTCAGGGGCATGAAGAGGAATCAGGTGCACTAAGGCTGTGGGCCTATAGGCTCCAGCGGCTTTAAGCCCAGGGGCCACCCGGCAGAGGAGAGCCGTGATAAGTCTGGGCTGAAGAATGAATATATTCACATGGGACGAGCAGGAGTGAGACACGGCTGCATTGTTTCCTCCAGCCTGCTGTTGCATCACAATACACATTCCCACAATACGCATTTAGCTGTGGAAAAGGACATTCCAAGTCTGAAGTCTCAGTGGAAAGATGAAACTTTTTTTGCGAACAATTAATTTCCCTGTCGATTAAACTGAACAGCTAGGGGCGGCTGGCTGAGCAATATGTTAGATGAAACAGTTTACCAGCATTGTACTTTAATAAAATATGAATAATTAATTTAACCGACTAGTAAGTATGGTGATATTGAGGGCAGCAACATCACAATCTTTTAGTCGACTAATCACGCACATCCCTAGTCCAACTACACCTGAATGGCTGATTTTTCAGCAGAATATTTTTACACAGTAACACAGGTTGGGATACATTACAAAAAATCTCAACATTTTGTTGCAACACTTGAGAAGAAAGAGATATTTTTTCTATAAATTAAAAATGTGTTGGCTACAGCTACAGCTTACTGTAACCACCTTTTTGTACGGAACACAAAACTATGTAATGTCTAAAGGAACATCAGATACATTTTACAGTATCCTGACTATGCTACTGCCAACAATTCATTCTTGTCATATATTTGTCTGTTGTATATAAGTATTTGTAAACATTTATTAACCTTCACCATTTTTCAGTTTCTCTTGTCGTGGAAATTTGCTGCTCTTGGTGAAGAATGAAATAGAGACTTCCGTCGGCCGACAAGGTTTTATTTTCTTTGCAAAGAAAAGGTCAATCAACGTGCGAGCGGTTCAAAATTAAGAAAGACCCCGAGCATGGGGAACCTTGAACATTTATACCTGAGGGAAAGGCCCACCCCTGTGGTGTGTTTCACGTCTTTTGTCTGCTGTGGGGTCGGTCTCTTACCTATGGTGTGCTTCCACACTCTTTTGTCTTTCGCAGGTATTGGCACCGACCCCCTGAAGTGTGGAGTTAAGAGGTCTAGTATACACAATTTAAAATACAAAAGGGTTTGAACATTGATGAGAAAGTGAGAGGTTGGGTGTCTCAGGTAGCTGAAATGCAAAGGAATTCAATTTACAATTACAATTAAAAGTCTGATATCTTGGTGAGAAGGTGGGAGGTCGGGTATCTTACAAAGAAGTTGAAATTACCATTACACTCTCCAAAGCTTTTCAGGCCTTTAACATGAATACAATGACTGTTACTTAATATTAAATAATTAATACTGACCATTTGACTTACTTATTTACTTATTTCTAAACAACAGACATATACTGTATATTTCCCCAAAAACTTTCCCCAAATGTCCTCACAGTAAGTAATGCATGGCAGTATAAGTAAACAATATAGGTATATTGTGAAGCTAGAGTCATAAAATCCTTCATTTGATACAGAACTGTAATAGACTTTGAAGTGGTTTCCAGAATAATTATCCACATCTACTCTCAAAAATGTGATTTCAGGCAGAACATCACTTATTAGTTTTCTTCATTAATTTGTTACACAAGAACCAAAGACTATCAACTTACTCCTGCTTAAATTCTGTATCCAAAACTTGTCTCAAATTCCTACCAAAGCTTTATTAATTAATTAGTATCATCTGAAAATAAAATCAATGTTAATGTTTTGGAAACCTTGTATACTGTAAGCAATAACAGAAACGAAGCCTTGAAGAACCCCACATTTAACCTTCAAATGATTTGAATTGATGATACTTAACTGAACATACTGATTGTGATTTTCCAGGTAGCTACTTAAGTGTGCAACTGCTCTAAAGCTATATCTTGCTTTGTGGTTATCATAGATATTCTGAACACTTCATATGACTTCAAAGATTTACAAGCTACATCATCACTGCTACAAATAAGGGATACATTTAAAGGAGCCAACATTAGATTTATCAGCTGTCTATTTACCAGTCTTGCCAATTTCAGCTAGTCCACAGTAATGACGGGTAGTGAAGGTTCTGACTAAGCAGGGTCTTACTGCCACACATTAAGCAAAGCATAACAGCATTTTTGTGAAATAAATTACAGGAAATTGTACTCATCTTTAATGAGGTATTCACACATATTCGAGGACAAGCAAATAAAAGAAAACCTACATGTTTTCCTAGCAGTGTCCCCAGGAACATTTATTTGTGAGCTAATGATAATAATTTCATTTAATGTTGATCATTTCTTTGAAGAGCATTGCTGTGAATACTTAGATACTTGACTATGGAAATCATCAGCCTCGACAGAACTGTTTTGTCCTTGGACAGCTTTTTATACAAATTGATCTGTAGCAGAGAGACTATACACAAGAGCTTGTGGTTCTTTCTTCACTGTGTTAAAGCTTTTCAATCAGGTCACTTGTTGTTTCCCATTCTCCCCACTACTACCTCCATTTGTTTCTCACCTTATTTTCTGCCACATTCATGTCTCCGGCACAATTTCTATGCTCGTCTGCAAAGATAGTTACATGGTAATTTAGAGAAAGCAGCTCTCTGATGATTACACAATAACAATAGACGGGGAGAGTAGAATAGAGAGAATTCAAATCTGAGTTTTCATACACACCTGTGGTCACTGAGGAAAATACTCAATAAGCTGGAATCTGATAATGTTATTGGATAAAACCCATCCTTAGCTCTATGGATGGCAATCCAACTGTTGGTTTGCCTTAACAACCACTGGAACGGTTGCTATGAAAGGTTGTACAGACATTTATATCCACCTCAGAGCTCCACTGTGCCTCATAGAGCCACAACCATTGGCTGTAGACCAGGGCAAATTAACTATGTTGTTCAGGGGGCCACATTTCCTGAAAGCTAAGGGCCCAGGTCCTGATATTTCCTTGAGCGTTCTCATTATGTATGTACACTTGACACAACATGGCACCATACAAAACACACCTGGATAAACGAGTTTAGTTCTCTCCGCCATTGAGCAGCGTCTCTGTGTTTGTGTGTGTGCTGCACGATGCTCCAGCATGAGACAAAGCTGGCCCCGCCCCTCATACACACAGGCTCAGAGAGAGAGAGAGAGAGAGAAAGAGAGAGAGACTTCGGACCTTATATACCGGGTTACCTGGTTTCAGTTCCACTCCTTCACACAACACAAACTATAGTTGAAAGTTTGGAACATTTTGACAACAGACACTGCAGTTACTGCCACTGGTGAAACTGTTTACCAAAAAGGCTGCGGCATTATCAGAGCCTCACTGTGGTTTAGAGGATTTATTTCAGCAAAAATGTATTTTGAGTTAAACAACTGATAGGCGTTGTATAGGCCTGCAGTAGACTTATAGCCTTCTTTTTTTAATTAGCAGTGTTACAGTTGTTATGGAATTGCTTCGGAAAAATACAAAATTATACTGTGTTCTTGCAGAATAGGTGGAGCAGTGCAATGTAGCCATTTTGGCATAATACGTTTACTTACATCTTGCTCTAACAAACTCGTGCTGAAAACACAAACATGAAACAATTTTTGTGGCCTCAGTCTCTGATTTTGCATTTCTAAGATAAGCAGTTCTGCACATGACCAACAGCGGGGATCAGCAAAAAGGCTCAGACTAGTAACTGATTCCATGTTAAAGTGCAAATCATTATATGATGTGTGAGGAAGCATCATGACCTCCTGAAAATATCCCAGGACATTTTCTTTACTCTATTCTGAAAACAATGTTCTCTGAATTATCAAAATTATGTTTTCTGTAATATATATGGTATTTTTTATTGAGAGCGGTCCATTTATGCAATCATCCACAGAACTTGCAGAACTACTAAGCATAGAAATGTGAAGCTGCATTCATGGCAGAGGCACACAGTGCTGTGATGAAATATACAGTTTCCTATAAATGGGAAAGTGGTCTCAGACTTTTGGACTCCTCTATATACATACTGTATATATGTTGAAAAATAATTGAGAGAGGGTGAGGGCAAAGGCTACCATGGGTCTTCCTGTACTAAGGTACCACGAGTGGGGGGTAGAACCAGTACTCAGCTGGACCTCCACCCTCTCTCTGCCTGGAGTGCTACTGGAGTGGTGCAGTAGGGCAGAAGCTGTATTCTTTCAGCTTAATGCCTCATATCAAAGCAAAGAGGTCGCAGAATTTTCATAAAGAGTTAGGAAAAGACAACGTAGGCTAAAGGAACAGAAACACTGAGACTTCTTTAGCTTCTTTAGCTCATGTGATGGCTGCCACTGAGATTCTTCCAGGTGAGTTCTCTCACTTAGGAATCCTCCTAATCAAAAAAGACTATTCCATGCAACCCAGTTCTTTCTGCCAGTGGCTTGATTAGCTAATCTCCAGCCGCAGGGTTCCCTCCGTGTCTGCAGCATTTGCATAGGGAAACACCAGTCCTCTCACACTCTGCCCAGGGGCCTCCTATTTCCCTTTCTGGAGCACTCTCTGCTCCCTACTGTGCCACACTTACCTCACAGGTGCTGCTGTGGTGGTATCATTGGGTCATATTGACTGAATATTATTGAAAGTGAGTATGCAGTCTTTTGCTTTACTAAAACACAATACAGGTAACATGCGTTATTAAAGGCAGTTGATGAGGCTTGGTCCACCCATGGTCGCTAGCAACAGTTTGGTGGGATGCTTATGGGCCATGAAGGGAGTCAGGTGGTGGATGGTTCTCTTATCAACTTGCACTGGTCATTGCTTTCAAAACACCAAGGCACAACCAAAGACAAACTACAGCCAGACAGCTGCACTGAACTCAGCTGATGATTTGTCATAAGTAAGTAAGTAGTTATTCAGCCAGACTAACTAAAAGCCTGTCTGAATAGGAATGTTTTCAGCTGCTTCAAGATGTCAGGCTATGGGTCACAATCTAGACCTGATCATTTAAAATCTCCACCTAGTACAATAAACCAGAATAACTTTGTTAAAACTGCTTTTGCATGATAAACATAAAAAAAACACAAAACCCTTTTGTGAATACTCACTTTGATGGACAGAGATGGACAAAATCTATTTACACCCTCCTCAGTGAAAAGAAAAGTGATCCAGTGTGAGTGCAGCTGCCTTGACATAATGGTTCCTGGAGACTTTTTCAATGACTTAAAGACATGATACAAGTGTTTGCTTTCCATGCATCCTCTTGCAGTCATGGGAAGAATCACTGTTCTTTCTAATAACCCTTTCATACAGGAAGCATTCATCTGAGTTGGACACACAGTTCCCTTACGCAAATGTAATATATTTCCATATATGAATTTCCATATCTGAAATATAGGTACATATAAAATAAAAAGACATGAAATATATGAAACCTATAAGACATTGTAACAATTTTATATATTGACATGTATGTCTATCCTCTAACAAATATGCATGTATGTTATTGTAGACATATGTTACATAAATATATACATCCATCCCAAAGCCTGTTAATATATATTGATATTATATACAGTAGTGTTCAAAAGTCTGATACCATGTTCCCAGAATATATATGCAAGACTATATACTTGCATATATAAATTAAATGAGTATTATGTACCGTTAACATATACGGTTGCAACACGTTATACCATATGAAAATTCATCATATAGATATTTTTAATATATGTACATATACACATTTTACTATGGGTATTTATTATATGTCATGAACTTATATCTCTATATATCCAGAGGACGTATATGTATATATGTGATAATGATATATATCCCCTGATAGGTGACAAACATGGCAGCATCACTCTTGATATAGGAACATTTATGTCATATGTGGGTTATTAATGTTAGCAGAGACTAAAGTCTGAATATACTTCACTGATAAACCTGAGAACTACACTAGATTAAATATTACACTGAATAAAAACAAAATAAATATTTCACCTCACTCCCTCTAAACATATTCTCTTTCTCTTTTCTCATCTCTGTCTTCTCTTTGTCAAAGTGACATACCAAAGTTAGTATCATTGAAGTAATTTCCATCGCTGATAGAATCACCACTCACCAACCCACATCCAGAGTTGGCTAAAACGCATTGACACATTCAGATCGACCAATGAAGCCAGTGTGACCTATAACTGCAACAAACTTGATTGTACATCAGACAACTGGTCCACCAGTTTAACCAAGCGCCAAAGCAATTATCATGCTGTCTACACCATCATAAATAATTATGGCAACAACCGCTGGTTAGTGACAACAAATTGCATCGACAGAATCCTTGATTAAAAAGCTCCACTCAGGCTACATCACTGTTCATTATCAAACCCTGAACACATGTGACATCGGCAGGGCTCTCCGGAGACCAGTTCGTTGTAACGGGAAGTCGATGCCTGAGGAAACCAGGATTTAGCCGTGTGTTTGTGTTCCTCAATCTTCTCATATTCCACACACATGTTGAGGGGGCTTTTCCTAAGTGACACTACTTAAGAGTGACACCGTAAATCACATAAGATGACAGCATTATTGACATTATTGCATATATTTCATTGTTACCAGCTGCTAGTGACTTACAACTTACCAGTGCATCAGCCAGTGGAGCTACTGTGACACGTGTTGCAGCTTGATGGCAGGTTAGCGCACCACTTCTGAATTTTTAGCAATTATTTTGGTACAAACTGTCTTGCAGGTGCGGCGCTGTTAGCTGATGTGGTCACTAAGGTCTGTGGAACTGATTCTCTGGTCACATGTATCTGTTGGTGAAATTATTCATCTGCAAAAGAACCATTAGGCTTTGATGAATAGTACCTTTTTGGGATTTAGTGATTAATTGATGATCAAATCCCCGAAGGCCTCTGCGGCACACTCTGAGCTGGTAATCGCTTCTTTTCAGACAGCTCAAGGTACACCCAAGTGGCAAGGATAGGTTCCATTTTTTAAAACTTCAGTATAGGGAAAATGAAGACATTCATGCTGTCAAGCTGCTCCATTACAATCCATCACTCCGCAGACCTTAACCCTCTCTTTATTAGCACTCTGATTCTCTCTCTGTGGCCCGCAGTGATCCTTGGGTTGTGCTAGAAAACAGAGCTTTGTTTTGGTGAGTGCTCACACACAGTCAGAGGAGCACTCATTAATCCATGTTGAAACAAGACTTGAAGTCAATCAATGTCCTGCAGAGTACAATTGTGTAATGAATAAAGGACACAGTCGGTCTAAAAGACTAGCAATAGCCAAACCAGCTATTGGTGATGTACTACACCCATATGTTGTTGGCCTAAAAACATGCTGAGGTTCTACCAGAAAATATTGAAGTAATTACAGATTAATGACAAGAAATATTTCAATTCTCTTAAACACTGACAGTAAGTCAATCTAAGCAACAAAACTATTATTGAATTTGTTCAGTACAGTGAACAAACCCTTTGCATGTATTTCAACAAAGACGTCCAACTTCAGGTTGGTAAACTAGCAGCAATAACAGCACATTTATGTTATGGTATATGTATGGTATATGATGAATTCAAGTAAATTAAAGGTCCAATATTGTATAAAGGTAGAGGTCCATGTCTTGTTTGATTATAACGCATGTCTACATTCTGTATTAATACTGTGAAAGTATCAAAACGCTCAGTCCACTGAGAAATGCACACAGCCTGTATTCAGAAACTGAGCCTTAAAACCAGCCGTCAGGACTTCTGTAACTCTGTGATGTCACAACAATGCAGTCACCGCAGAGGCCCAGAGACTCCTCTCTTCTGATTCGCTCACCGATCTGTTGTTGCCAGAGCTCCAGAGAGAAGCCTAAGAGAGAAGATGTTAAACTAAATTGAGATGTTTTTTGGTTTTTATATATCTCCTTATGAATATAAAAACAAAAAAAAAAGAAAAAAAAAAAACACGGGTAAAGTGTAAAATATGGGACCTTTACTGCAAATGTGGAGAATATCACAAGGTATAAAGGTCACACTGATGACAGAAATGACAGACATATTCTAAAAAATAGCTTATGCTATCAGGAAACTAGAGGCCATAGTGATAGATTTCCTTTTACCATTTGCTTATGCACATGTGCTGCTATAACTGAGATACAAGATAGAAAATGACAATCAAAGGACACCTACTAGAGTTTATTTCAAATTCAAGTGTTGCAGTAGCTCATCCGAACCTGCCAAAATGTTGAAAAATTTACAACATTAAGAAATCTTTCAAAAAAATCCTGGATCTACACCTGGATGTGGACCCACACTAACAACAAATCACTTGCTCCTTTGTTGGCCCGTGGCCTAACTTTCCACCGAATTCAATTAAAATCTGTTAAGTAGTGTTTGACTAACAAACAAAGTGACAAAAAACAAACTGAACCGACGACACAACCTCCCTGGCGGAGATAATTATGCAAATAAACAGAGGTGTGATGATCCATTTCAAAGGGACTCATGCAATGATGGATTTCAGACATCACAGTGTTTCTTGCCCAGCCCTCTCCTCACTTCTTTAACTCAACACATTTGTAATATTATTACACAAATCCCCCCTACGTCTCTCCTTTTTCCCCTCTTTTCCCCATCTTTCTGTGTCTGCCACTCTCCCTTCTTTTTTCTCAGCGGAGACAATTAAAGTGTGACAGGCCTTCATTTAACAAGTCCTCTTTTACCTCGTAAGGATGAACACATGGCATTCTAATTACTGGCGGACAACACCGGGGCTTTCTCACTGTTTTACTGCTTCTTCAATGCAGCCCTAATGTACCTGACAGAGAAGGCACACCAGACCTGAAATTACAGGGATTAATGTTTCCAACACTAAACACTTCAAATGGGTTCTCTGATGTGAGTGCCATGCAGGGGAGCAGGCAGAAAATCCACTTACAGCATCATTGCTTTGGCATTATTCACTCTTGAAAGCGCAGCATGTTTCAGCAAGCTTCGTTGATGAATGTGTGCTCCTTGCCAGGCAAACTTTAATTTGGAGTGTTTAGTGTTACCTACACAATAATTGTCAGGATAAGGAGAAAGCAGAGAGGAGGCCCAGAGGATGAGGCCTTCTAGTTGAAGCTCAGAGGGAATGTTTAAAAAAGTTTCTTTGATCTGCACTGCTTTTCGTTGAGGTGAATTTTTATACTATTGTAATAAAACATTTAGCATGAGGGGTGAGGATTCCTCAAATATGGCACAAACATTCACTTGGATTCAAGGATTAGCTGATCAGATTTTGGTGGTCAAAGGTCAAAGGTCATCGTCAGGGTGACCTCACAAAACATGCTTTTGACCTTGTGAATGCAATATTTCCGGAACTCCTCAAGGGAATCCAATCAAATTTGGAAGAAATGTTTACTTGCACTCAATGATGGGGTAATGGATTAGATGTGGGTGGTCAAAGGTCAAAGGTCAAGCTCTCTGTTTCTGGCCCCTTGAATGTGATATAAGAGTGCCTTGAGGGAATTTCTTCAGATTTGGCATAAACATTCACTTGGACTCGAAACTGAACTGATTAGAGCTTGGTGTATAAAAGTCAAAGGTCAAAGTCATGGTGACCTCATGTTCTTGTGATATATCAGGAATGCCCAGAGGGAATTTCATTCCATCTGGGAAAAAACATTCACTTGGACCCAAGGATGAACTGGGAATTAGAATTTGGTGATCACAGGTCAAAGGTCAAGGTCACTGTGACTCCACAAAGCACGTTTTTTGCCATAACTGCCAGAAGGGGCAATTGTGACCATATTTCCTGCAACTTGGCAGAGACATACAACCACAAGACGGTGATTGGAGTTTTTTTGAATGAACTACCCCTTTAAAATAGTAATACCAGTTAAGGTGAATCAGAACACAAGCTTGTTTCATTAACACATTCATACAAAACACACAATAAACCATATAAAAGCTGAAACAGCTGAAAGGGAATTCACAAGAGGTGAAACCTCGGTATGTGTCGCAAACACAGACTGAAAAGAATGTCTGGCTGGCAAATTGCTAACTCATTCAAACAACCAACGATTGTGACTGGGTTCAGAGACAGTAGCAGAAACAGAGGAGTAGAAGAAAATCAAAAGCTAGCATTCATTAAATTTGCTTCAGCGCATTTAAAGCTGCTATCATCAATATTCTAATTGAATAAAAGGTGTAGATCATAGTAAGCAACATTCTGCTCATAACTCTCCAGCTGCAGCAGTTGCAAGTAAGAAAGCTCTAAAAACCCACTGAAGACCTTTAGGTTTTTAACCAGCAACTTGTTAGCTTGCTATTGATCTTCACTTTATCAATTACCCCACTTTATCCTTTGTGGGGTATCACACCTCAATGAGCTGCCTCCATTGTTCCCTTACCCTGACAACATATTGAATCTCCCCTTGTCATCATCACGATGCTGATGGCTCTGTAGCCCACTGAATATTTAAAACTAAAACTATAACTTATATCGTATTGTGATATAAAAATACAGCAAACTGAATTAGAATTAAGATCATCCCCCTGTAAATGTTGTCATCAGGTTAAACCACTTAAATTAAATTAGTCTCAGGTCACATCAGTCAAAGACTATTTACTTTGAATCCACTGCAAATGTTTGGATTGTAGGCAACACTGAC
Source organism: Seriola lalandi dorsalis (assembly GCF_002814215.2). Classification (NCBI taxonomy): domain Eukaryota; kingdom Metazoa; phylum Chordata; class Actinopteri; order Carangiformes; family Carangidae; genus Seriola; species Seriola lalandi. The sequence goes on from NW_019525450.1 coordinate 2,676,983, forward strand.
ATCCAGCCCGGAGCCTGAAGAGCAAGTATTCAACTTTATTATTCCAATTTCTTATTTAATTTTGTACTTTTTTTATACGTTTGTGCACATAATCCGTATTTAGTATGAACAGGTCAGACACAGCTTTTAAAGCTACATGTGGAGTTGAACACATGATTCCCATCCGTTTCATCCAGGTAGAAATAGGCCCTGTGGACCAATGATGGGTGAACAGAGGGCAGGGTGCAGGGGAAGGCATCTGCTTGGATCCATCTGGTGCGTTGGAGTCGAGCTGGGATAGGGCAGGAGGTTCAGGTGTCAAATCTAATGAAGAATAGGTCCAGTGTATCCACCTTATCCATCTCCCACTAAAGTCCACTGCTTGTCCAACTCATCCCACTACTGTCCTCCGTCATGTCATGTCATGGGTTTTACATTACCTCCCGTCCTATTGCTGTAATAGTCTTTACCCCCCAACATTTTCCTTGTCGGCTCCCTCTGCACATTCCCACGTTTAGATTTCCATCCCTGAAGGCTTGTTTATGTTGATTTAATAGTGCTTTAAACACCATGTTTGTAGGAGTGTGGGGAGTCAACACAAAAATTGATGCCATCTGTCATGCGGTGATAAACCCCATCACTGTCCTCCTTGCATGCAGCTCTGTCCAAAGGTAAAAACTGGACATATTTCTCCACCAGGCCAGTGAGTTCCTGGTTTCTCCGCTGGTTGTCGTGGCAACATCATGGTGACGACAAGGGAGTCACCGTTCCTGGTCAAAAGATACCCAGCACAGATCTTCTCATTTTAACCAGAAAATTGTCTTTTTCAGGTTTTACATCTTTTTGTATTGAATAAACAAAATATGTGTTCAGTGAGTTTGAGAGGTTAGAGCCAGGCCTGTATATTTCTCCTGCTTTTAAACCTTATGCTAAGCTAACTACTTTCCGGCTCTACCCTTGAATTAAAGTGATAGATCGATTTATTTGATTCGAGGTTGTATGAGGTAGTTATCCATAGTCAGTGAAACAGGAACACTCCCTCAAAATTTAATAATTCATAATCACTATTAGTGACCTCTGCCAATGGATAACAATATGCTATTTACCAGAAATCAATTCTTCTTCACGGCTCAAAAACAGTAGTTGCCAGTGGCTGCACAATATATTTTGCTGTGTATTCTACTGTTTTAGAGTGGCGAACAAGAATTGACTTAAGGGAAGACTGCCGTTTTATCTCGGTGTAAAACTATAAAGTTAATCAATACATTATGTGGTATCAGATCGGTACATAGACTTGCGCACTTGCCGATACCCAATCCAGTATTTTAAGCACAATTGGAGGAATCTGAACAAGTCTATTTTCTATGCAGAAATACACAAATACACAAACAAACAGTATATTAATCAGTAGGTGTTTGTATCACTGCTGATATTGAAAGGTTGATTTTACTATGAAATCCAGAATCCCATGGAATTTGGGAGGACGTCAGGTGGTGTAGCATGAAGAGTGACAAAGTCTTTATCAGGAAGAGGTTCATACTTCCTGACTTTTATACAGTTGACTACTGTTTGTGTGCAGTTTTGACCGATACTCATCATTTCTTTTGACCATGGCTATTACATTACCTTAACTGTGAGTTTACTATACTCAATACTCAATATTTTACTAAACATAACCAAGTGATTTTTGTGCCCAAACCTAACCAAACCATAGCAGATCCATAAGCTTAACCACATTTTTATTACAGTAACCATGACATCCAGGATGCCTGCTGCCATAGGGACACTTGAAACTACAACTGTCATAAAAATAGCATCAGAGAATTTGTGTGACAAATAGTATGGGCGCAGGCCGAACACAAGTATAATTTTGTCATTCTCCCAGGGTTTGATGGAGATACAATACAATACGCCTCGGGATATTCAATTTACTGTTCATGAGGATGGTCTGTCCCACTAATACGGCAGTCAAGAGTCTGGGGAGACAACAGTGTCCTAATAAAGGGACAATAGACCTCGTTTGTTGCTCCACATCCATTTCACTTCTATTTGTCTTTAACAGTTTCACTTCTCAGTGTAAACAACAAACTCTACACTTGTATGATGATATTGTTTTTATTATTTTTTCATAATACAAAAAGTCCTGAAGAAACACCAGAAGACTTTTTAACTTTTTCTTCTTTTGAACTGAGGGAAATTACATCTAAAGCACATAGATGTTGACTGTTGTCGACAGATAGAACCCTGCTGTGATGAGCCCCTGAAATGTGAGCTGTGGTCTTGACAGTAAACTTGTTTGTTGTATTTTTTTTCCATGTACTTTCTGTTCTTTAGGTGTAGAAGGAATGCCAGTAGATGCACATCAGTGGGAGTAGGCGTAGTAGATCAGTGAGGTTACGCATCATTATGTTAGCTCCTTAGATGGTCAGTTGCCAACTTCACTTTGCAGTTCCACCCTCTGTCACTATATTGACTGAGCCAAATACGAAAAGCTCAAGTATTTGTGATCATGTGTGGAGTCAGTCAAAGGAAGAAAAAGCAGACAAAGAGCATGGTATTTACAAGCTACGTAGCCAGAAAAACAAAGTTGTACGACGATCGATCTTGTCACAAAGATAACAAGAACATGGCAGCTTTCTTTTCTTTTATGAAGGAAGAGACCAAACCCAAAGCCCAACCATTGGAACATAACGTCTCCTGCTTTTTAGTACTACAGCATGCAAGTGTCATATACTGCTGTAGTCATACCACAGCACATTCTCAAATTAAATAGCACACATGCAGTTTAGGTTCAGTGATAATCAGGATGCTGAAGCAGGCACCAAGTCCTGTCATACCGTTGAGATGGGCTATGAATGATTCTAGGGTTGCTCAGTTACTCAAGCTGCTGATTCAGTACCAAAGTGACCATGTACAGGTTTGTAGCTGCAGATTGTGAGCAACCTGCACTTGCTGATTCATTAGTGCATTGCCATCATTCTTAAATTCTTTGGTAATGATGCCTGGAGATTTGACAAATGTCAAACAAGAAAAGTGTGATATTTTTGGAAATTGCTTTATTGGCTTTCTTGCATAGAGTTAGATGAAAAGATCAATATCACACTGGAAGCTGGTTAGCTTAGCCTAGCATAAAGAGTCAATGCAGGGGGGAAAGAGCTAGCCTGGCTCTCTCGAAAAGTAACAAAATTTGCTCCTAGCCAAAAAAAATGTGTCGTTTTTACACTTTGGTTTTTACACATCAACAAATGAGATATAACATGTTAATTAGTGACCTTTGGAGGTGCTGATTTGTTACATCAAACAGAGCCAAGCTAACTGTTTCCCCCAGATTTCCAGTGTTAAAGCTAAGCTAAGATAATAGTGATATGTAGTGTTCAGACCATAGACTGTAAATAAAGATGCACATAGCCTCCATGGCATCACCCATAGGTTTCTCAAAACGAATCTCAATTATGCATAACTTTAAGCCTTAATAAAATCTAAACAGGTGAGTTATATACTGTAAAATGTAACCCCCTGTACAGTTGTCAAGAAGGGAAAAAATACCTAAAGAGAGCAAAAATGTGTTTTGTAGCAGGCTGTAATCATGTTTATTTCTGCTGTAAATTGGAGCCAGCCTCAAGTGGCCATTTGAAGAACTGCACTTTTTGGCACTTGACATGTTGGCTTTGTTTTTCAGCCCCAGAGGTTGCTGCTTGGTTCCAACATGAGAATGATATTGACCACCTCATCTAACTTTTGTCAAAAAAGCATGAGGGACATCCCAAGAAATGTTGCACTACTGCTTAAATGATAGCTCAATTTTTGTCCCAGTGAATTACTCATATTATTATTTCAATTGTGTTTCTTCTACTGTCACATCTGAAAATGTCTTCTGTGAAAATAGCCTATGTGGTCCCACCCCAGTTTTCTTTCTTTTACTTAGTCGACTGCTATCCAGGCTGACCATCAGGCAATGGTGCTGTTTGGCTGAAAGCTGCAATCTGGTCGTATTGAAACAAAAACCACAGTTCTGCAACTTAATGCTGAGCAAGGAATGTCATCAATCTCTTAAGTAAATGTGTGGGAGTTTATGTGTATGTGTCTGAGTGAGGTCAGCATTCCTGGCTCTGGGGTAGTGGCTTTATCTTTTAAAAAGTGTAAAGCTAACACATTTTGTTTTTGACAATCAAAAAAAAAAAAAAAAAAAAATTGTAAGAGCCAAATCATCACGACTCAGCCTTCCCTGCCTCTCTCCTTTTCCCTCACATTCTCTTCCCATCTCCCAGACTCTGCACCTCAGCCAAGGTTATCTCTTCCATCGATTCTTATCATCAGCTTGTCAATTGATCTATTACCCCTGCACCCCACCTACTTAATGCTGGCTTGATTAATTATTGTCGTCCACGGGGCTGGGAGTGGGGAGGCTGCCAGCGAGAATTCTCCAGATTAAGATGAATTTTCATTGTCTTTGTTCCCTGGAGTGTCAGAGCACACCAACTTGTGTTGAAGCACACTGAATTTAGAGAAGCTAAAATGGGTTGGATGCCCCTCTACTGACATCAGATGTGCACTTGAGGCTGTGTACCCTACATACTGTATGACACAGGCTTCACTTTGCCTATTTATTTGTTCTTCTGGCTTTAAATCTCAATACAATTTACTATTATTTAGAGGCACCAGATAATTTGTGAAATGGAAATGAAATTCCCAAAACCAATTTACATTTTCATGACAAGCTTCATTGACACTCTGATATGTTTTATTCCCTATTAACATGGAGGAAACAGCAAGGTGGAGACAGGGGAAGGGGGGGGGGGGGTAATGCTGCATTGTTCATAATGTTGATTTTATTCCATTTTGGGCTTTTCAGCATTAAAACTTCCTCATTTATTTTACTTTGAGAATAAATGTCTACAGCAAAACATTTTAGTCAGAGGGTTTTATCATTTGAGGGTTCTAACAGTCTGTATTTGATGCCTATTTGTTCTGGCAGAAAAATGCCTTGTGGATATGAGCAGATCAACATATTAACAGTCCATTAATGCTACTGAAAATTTCTCTGGCTGCCAACAGCTTGCAAAAGACACCACTCGCCTTGAGCAGCACTCCCTGTATATTTGCAGTGGCAGGTAATTCAGACATAATGTACATATGTCAGGAGACATTACTGAGCTGGATTATAGATTCAGAAATTCTGAATGGCATTTTATGTTTGTTCAGGTGCTGCTGTGACAAATGCACTTAGCTTGTCCCTGTTGGTGTCGCAAAGTATCAGCGCAACATGATTATCTGTGATATATATGTATTTAGTTAGATTTCTTTTTGTCAGAGAAAAAAGTCAAGTCAGAGAGAAAAACAAAAAGATTCATATTAAATGATCCAGATCTGCTCCAAAATTGAATGGGTTCTTTCCTGGTTTATGGCCCATCCCTCCACCGAGTTCGGTGCAAATCAGTTCAGTACTTTTTGCATAATCCTGCTGACAAACAGACACAGGTGAAAAGATAACCTCCTTGTAAATATTGTACTTCTGACAGCTACAGAAACAAGGTACTTTGCAGATTTACATAAGAACTATGTCATCACCCTATAAAATATTTTTGAGAAAATACCTAACATTAGTTAAAAGTAGCACCAACTCAACCAGCTACTAGAGTAAAATGCTGCACATAAAAACATTACATAATAGCAATAATAATCCATATTAATTTTGGTTGCGCTGCAACAGCAGGGCCAGCCCTTTAATCTCCCTGATTGACTGGCTGATTGACTGATCATAGAGAGATAGATAGATAGATAGATAGATAGATAGATAGATAGATAGATAGATAGATAGATAGATAGATAGATAGATAGATAGATAGATAGATACTTAGATTGATTATCATATATGTCCACCACTGGTCAGTCTGGCACAAACAGGATCTATTAGCGGGTGTTTGCAGCTTGCAGTGTTGCCAATTTAGCACATTGTTGCTGGATTTAGAGACTTTTTTTTCAAACAGTCTTTGTCTTTTATTTATGTTTTTGGTGGTCCAGCCATATACTACGTTTTGACATAGTCTTGTTATATTTCAATAATAGTTTTACTTTTGGAAATACATATACATTTTCAATGTATCAATCTGTAATTCATTCTGTTGTTTTATTTTAGATTTTAAATGCAGGACTTTTTCTTGTATAAAGTATTTTCAGTGTATTTTTCAGTAAATTTACATCTTCTAAGTCTCAAACACACATCTGTTTTTGCTCTACCGCAAGGGACAGGTACAATATGTAGAGCAGCAAATGTGATATATATTAGTAAAACAAATATTTAATCTTATGAAAGTATTTATTACCAACAGCTTTAATCTAGCTGCTAGCATCCTCTTTGAGTGAGGCCAGGGGCCTTTGATAGAAGAGGAGCCTCAGGACGGTGTTAAAGGAGCCGTTTTCCTCTGCTTCACTGTGCTGTCACTCACCTGGACAGAGAGCTCTTACTTAAAGACCTCTCCAAGGCTGACACACAGGCAGGTCCAATAAGGTGGAAGGCAGTCATGAAACAGCATCTCCCGTTTACACAACAAAGTTAGGGCCAGAAGAGGCGGAGTCAGACACATTGCCACTGTGAATAATAAATAGATGCAGCCATCGAAGCACACATACACACACACACACACACACACACACACACACACACAAAAAAAGCCTTTGTGTCCTGTTAGCTAATGATATGAGCCTGACAAACGATCCTGGCAGTGTAATAAAAGGATAAACAATCAGGATCTAACCACCCTGCTGACCTTGTAGGTCAGTAAGCCATGTAGGCCTTCAGGCTCTCCTCACTGCATAAGAACACACTTCAAAGAGATAAATTTCTTGCTTCTAGATGTGGTTGAATGTGTGTGTGCATGTGTGTGTGTGTGTGTGTTTGTGTCCGTGTGTGTTCGCGTGCATGCAGGTATGTGTGTGTGGAGAATGGCTCCCTCTCTCACTCCTTCTCTCAAAGTGCACAATATTCATCTCTGCTGTTGCACGATCAACACCTACTGAACCACATAAAGTCCTTCCAAATGATGATTAACTACAGTAATTACTGTATTTTTTTGTGTCTATACGGTGTGTAGATTCATTTATTCAATTGTGTCACCCTCTCACATTCAAGTGTTGCAGCAGAGAGAGAGAGAGAGAGGGGAAAAAAACTTTTGTGATCTGTGTGTTTTTAATATCCATCTCCTGCCATTCATCATGTCAGTCTGCAACAATCAATTACTGATGTCTACAATTCTGAGTCAGTGAACTGAAACTGCATATTTCTAGCTTGGGCACTGCCACTCACTCTGACATCTTATAAGCTCAGCTGAATGGATGCAATAAACATAGCAGCACTGCATATGTAATACTTTTGTGCTGCAGTCAGATCTCCTGTACTCCAGAACAGAGTTGTTCTGAACTTAAAAACTCAGGACTCATATTTTGGCATAGCGGATGGATCTAAATACTGCGCTACCCACGAGCTTCGGCCACCAGTCCCCTGGACAAGAAGTCAGTCAGAATTCACGCACAGGTGACCAAGAATTTAAAGTTTAACTGATTTAATCTGTAGCTTCAGTCTACTGTAAGCGGTGAATGTAACTGAATTTTAAGTCCAGCGATTGTATATTTCTTGCTGAAATGCTTGTTGGGAATCATAGTTATACATCTCACTTTTTCTTATTTTATCAAAGATACATTTTCCAATGGAGTTCTTAATCTTTTGTACCGATTTACCCAGGAGAGTTTCATGCTGATCCAAGCTGTAGAAATGCTGTAAATCATGTAACATTGTCTTTGGGAAAAATATATTTGCTTCTCCTACTTACTGTTAAAAGGGTTATTTGTAAGTTTTCTCTACTGCAGATTGTTGGTGATTGTCGCTTGTCAAGAGCCTCAGCCATCGTTGTCTTTATAATACAACGCAGCATTACGTCTTCAGGGCACATCATAGGCTACAGTGAGTCGAGAATGGTGCTTAACGTACACTTGGACAAGCAATACAGATTATATTTATGATTTGTTTTTTAAAATGGGGACTAACTAATTTGTTTGGCAGACTTATCTATATGTGGGGCAATCTTGCTGGGTTTCTTCCTCGAATCCAGTGAAGAGCAGGACGGACACGCTAATGTTAGCATATTCTGATGTTTTATCCAGTACACAGTCACATCGTGGGAAAATGCGGCCCTTTGTGGGGTTAACCTAACCCCACGAAATATGATATGGTCCTACTCTTTTGAGGTAATGCAAGGGTATTACTGTAGGTAGTAATGCTAAGCTGCTTAATAAGTAAAGATTGCAGCAGATTGCAACTCTTTATACATAGCGCCACTCTTATAAGAGCCTACAATCCACTTCAAAGCTTGTCAAGCCTTTCGTGCCTAGATACAGTTTCTGTGCTATGAGTAGACAATCAGTGGTAGAGGGAGGGGTTTTTAGTAGATGGACAATAGTAGCAAGACAAGACAAAGGCCCAGTCAGTCAGCAGTGATACAAAGCTTAGACTGGACCACAGACAAATCTGAACAACTGATGGCTAAGTTTCAATAATAGCCACATCAGTTGGTTTATCGTCATTTGTCTGGTATCATTTGGATGCTGCTCATCATATCAAGTGGTCTGTCGATTGAAAGAAGCAATAACACCTCTGCAGCAACCTGTATGTGACCTAACTTTATTTCCAGTGTCCTCTCCCTTCGCTCTCACAGTGTTTTCTCACTGCAGTGCCACTTACTGTCAAGGAGTTAACTGTCCAAGGACATCACCAAGGTGACGAAACCAGCGCAAGAGCAAGAAGAGGCACACAGTCAAACAAACCAGCTTACAGAAAAAGCAAGACAGCGAGACAAGCTAGAGTGAGACAATTTATTTCTTTTTATTTCCCTCAGAGTTTTTTTTTTTTTTTCCCACCCGCCTTTCCATGCTAGCTCTCTGACAAACACCCCTTACCCTGGCAGGCGCCCTCTCTTGCTCCCTTCCCCTGCTTGTCATATGTGGTTTCAGAGCACCAACCTAGCTTTGCGCCTCCAAGGGAGCTTCAGGCAAGTGTCACTTTAAGTTACACGCAGTGCGTAAAAACCAGGCGCCAAGCTAACGGTCATGGATCTGTGCAAAATCAGGTCAAATGTCGGCGTCTGTGTCTCACCCTCATTGTGATTGTTACATTTGGAGAGCAGAATCTGGTGATTTGAAAGGAAGAAAAGATGGCATAATCAGTGCGCTAACCTCTAGCCCCTACCCCCACTGTCTTTTTGCAATCTGCCGGAGAGTGAATAATGCAGACATAGCATAGGACTGAGAGAGAGCCACAGGGAAGGAAAGGAAGTCATGTTAGAGGAAGTGCACACTGCCTGAAGTTATACTGCATATAGGACCCGTGTCTATAGGTCTTATCTACAGAGGAATGATTGTTGGGAACAAAAACTCGACAGCTCGTGATATTCAGCAGCATCACAATAGATATCAATTTGAAAGAGCTCAAAGTCAAACATTCTTTTACTCTTTTATAAGAGATATATTATAATACTTTACCACATGAAGGTAATCAAGCCATTAGATGATTAAACAGAACATTTTTCTGAAGTGGAAAGGTGAGATGCTAAGGATGCTAAGAAAAGGCAAACATGTCTCTCAAAGGGACTGGTTAGATTCAGGTATATATACATGTGTAGTACATCTGACCCTGCTTCTGCAACTGTTAGTGTTTTTTCTGGAGCTATTTGTCCGTTACAAATAAAACAAATAAATAATAAGACAATGATCCTGTGCTTTATCCCCTTTGCAGTGTTACTGTAAAATTGAAGGAAACAAACCTGCATCAAAGGAGGCTTGTTTCCTGAGATCTGTTGTTGGTACCTGAGTACTTCAGCTACATCTAGTGGCAAAGTTCCTACTCATGCATTTAGCGAGGACCTATGATTTGTAATTTAAAATGCAGTGAGAGCTCACCATACGAGTACTGTCTGCAGGAAAAACAGAGGAGAGCTTTCTACTAAATAACATCACATTTTGTCTCTACATGTGGAAAGAGACAAAAGTAGAAAATAGCAAAGGCTGAAATATAAAGCTGCACTACACAGTTTTTTTTCTCTGTTAAATGTACAGACATTAAAGTAAGAGGCTATAAGGACTGAGCAAACGTGATTAAGTAGGAGGGAGATTTCAGAAAAGAGTGAGAGTTGGGCAGTCTTATTGTTTCTGGAAGAGGGACAGTCTTCAGTGTTTGAAGATATCTCTTCAGAGTGCACATCATTTGTCACTATCCTGCAGCAGCGAATGAATTGTGTCAGAAAACAAAAAATGTAAAGTGTCATGTGAAGTGACACAGACCTGGTTCGATAATCAAAAGTTATTGTTGTTGTGATACCTAGTAAAAAGGATGCATCATTTTGTTATGTTTCCCATAATTTTGGTAAACATTGATAATTCCACTACTACTGGGGTCTAGGTGTAAATTATAATAACATATTGAGGTTTGAATATGTGTCCCTACACATGTGTGCCTACACCATCTTAAATTCAGAAGTGTTTATTATTTTGAGTAATTATGGTGTTGTAGTTTTTGTCCTAGTCAAGGGGAATGTCCATAGAAAAATAATAATAGTAATACTAATACTAATACTACTACTAATAATAATAGTAACAATGCCCCCTCCCCATTTATTAGTCAGACATTTTTCAAGATTTTACAGAATTTGGCCAATAGACTGGCAATACTTTCTTAAATTCTTCATCCTGTATCTATTGTCGTGTGTGTGTGTGTGTGTGTGTGTGTGTGTGT
>NW_019525450.1:2689333-2703262 GCF_002814215.2 Seriola lalandi dorsalis
TTCAAGTTAGATCAAGAGGGCAAAACAAAACTTACTCTTTATCATGCACACTCTTCCTATGTTCAGAGTGTGAATTATACAATACAAATACAAAGGGAACCCTGTACATTGCAGGTACATGCTTCAAGTTAAAGTGTTACAATTCCCACAGTATCTTGCTTCTTTAACTAAAGCTGTCAGATAAATGTAATGGAGCAGAAAGTACGATATTCCCCTCTGAGGTGTAGTGTAGTGGAAGTATAAAGAAGTATAAAATGGGATTACTCAAGTAAAATACATGTACCTCAAAACTGTACAGTACTGGTACAGAATTACTGTACTAAATTACTTTCCACCACTACTAATACAGTTACTGATCCTTCAACACAGATAGATTAGATTAGATTAGATACCCAACAGCTAAAACTGGGTGAAAACAAAGGGTGTGCCTCCATCGTCTCTCTGCTCATGACTGAGCATTAGTGTTAGCAAAAATAAGATCATATACTGTGTGACATTTTACATTGGGATTTAAAGGGTGCTCTATCAGCTAGCTAACATTAGTTAGCTAAATTATAACTTAAGAAAGTAAAGTGTATTAAACTAGTTAGATTGTTAGCTACTTCTACTTACATTTATCTACAGTGTCTGTGTGACGTTCCACTAAAATGAAGGTTAAGAAATGGATCAGTGGTGTATTAAATCTTATCACAAGATTCTTCCAGGTGTGAATATGGGAAATATATTGTAATATTTACAATTACAGTTAAGTAGGAAATATAAATGTTTCAATGCCCCAGAACTGTTGTTTTTACCCTCCCCTCCCCAACTAAGTTGAAGCCTGCCTATATCCCTTTGTTTCATAAATGTCACAAATGTACAGTATCTGTCCATTAACTGACCGCAACACTTTTTTTCCCCTATTCACTCCTACAGTAAAATCGATACCAGAATCCATCCAAACATCTCCGACAGGTCCACACGCTCCATGGAAAGATAAATGTGGATGAATACAAGTAAAACATGGTCATAAAAATTTAACTAAGACAATCAGATGAAATAGAATTGCAGATTGCAACAATGTAAGTCAGAAACATGCATAAATCTTTTTTTTTTTTTACCCAGTCTCTCCAGGCCTCTATGCATAATTCCCTCAGTAGGACTGTGTGAAACTCACTCGTTGGCCCACCTTGCTGTGACAGGAGGTCTCTTATCTCTACAGTGGAGGCCTTTGGATTTCAACAGGCTTCAACAAAAATCTGTCTTCATGAGTCTTTGCCAAGAATACTGAGCATCCTTTACAGGAGCTACGTTGTGGTTTGGCACGAGATGAGAGTGACTATCGTGTTGGATCGTGTTAGCTTCATTTCACTTTTCACTGGGTTCATACGAGGCCCTGCCTCTGCTTTACCCTTTCTACACCTATGACCAGTGAATGTTACTGTCATCTGATGTGGCGTCGAGAACCATCCGACTGGCTGTGGTCTTACAACAGCTGAATGTTTCTGCCTTTGCCAAGCTTACTGCTTCACATATATGATTTTAAATGTTCAGAAAAATACATTTAAATTCCTTATTCGTGTACTTTAATAGAATTGCTATTTGCTATGTTGCTTCTTTGTATTATTATTGGTAATTTTATGTATGTGAAAGTACTGACACAGTAACAGTTAAAATTTTACCAATACTAGGAGCAGATACTCAATTTGTGGGACATTTAAACTTCATTCATTGATTCCCAGTGTTTTTGGCTGGTGATACCTTAAAGCCAAGGTGTGTTAACTTATGGCCCCTGAGTGACTACATACTGTATGTCTATTGAGTTTGACACCAAAGAGTGATTTCTTTTATTTTCTTAGTTTTCTTTAGACAACTTGAAGAGTTATTCAAAGAATAATTCCTTATAGTCTCTTAATCATCATCATCCTTATTGTAAACCACAAATTTCACTAATTAAATGCTTGTATACTAAAATTTTTCTATCTTGTAGAAAATGCAAACGTGTGTTATGATGGGTTATCCTTTGGTTTATTTGTTTTTTTCTCTCTCTTTTTGTTTGTTTTTGTTTTGTCTTTATTAATGTTCTGTTTGTCATCTCTGAATGTCATAGCTTTCTCCTAATATCCATAAATTATCCCACTTATCTTGATTATTTAAACCAGTCTAAAATAAGCCTTATCCTCTAAACATGGTTTTGCGCAGCACCTGTTTAAACAACAACCCAGCTCTTCTTTACTGCAGCAAGACCTCAACAAACTGGGCAACATAAAATAGATACTACATACTGTAGTACAATTCATTTTAAAAAAATGAAGTTGCCCTGTATATCTCTCTGAATGAGGACCAATGTTATTCCTGCAGTTCTAGATCACAGTCTCAGTGTTGTGTTGGACTTCACTGAGGTTCTAAAACATAAAGTGGGTCATGGGCTGCTCCCCTTCCCAATGGCAGATTGTGTCAGCAGGCACTGGACCAACTGGCCAGGAAGATCCTGTTTAATTTTTCACCATACTGCAATATTGTACGGTATTAAAATGCATAGAAAGAGGAAAGTCATTAATAAACTATAGCACAGTTATACACAATACACATACACAAGCCATACGCTCCCATCACAAATGCACACACATTTGCGCACACATAAGAATACACATACTTTATTTGACCAAAGTTAATAGCGAATGTATGTTAATATATTAAACTGATACATAATTAGTATTGTGCTGCAGGTTTCATTTATAATAATACATTTTAAATCAAACATTTGAACTACTTATTGCTCATTACAGAGGAGGCCATTAAAGAATAAAATTTAAACTCATTAATTTTTCTCATTTAAAACCTTGCTGAGCTGCACCCGTTGTGTTGGTTTACATTGATCAGGTCCCTTCTATCAACACAGAGAATGAAACTAGATCTCTTCATACAGGCTTCATCATAGACACAGCTTTCCTTGCTAGGCCTGCTTTGTTTTTCAAGAAGTTCTACATTGTTATTTTGGGAGACTTTAATTTATGCTAAGCCTGTATTTGCCCCTCTGCGGGTGCAGTGACATAATGCTATAAGTCACACTCGACACTAACAATAGCCACAGGCCACTGGTCAGCTCTGTTTTTAGATGACTGTTGAATCATTTGAAAAAAGATGTCACTTGTTTGCTATTAAGTGCTTTGCCGTTTCCAGCCCGGGGCTGCGGCTAGCCAAGATAAATAACCTTCTTGCGATGTTAGCTGAATTCTTTCCTGGCTAAACAACTAAGCATGACAAGGGCTGCTGCACAGTGTTGTTTTAGCATTGCTCCCGATTTTGGTGACAAAAGAAATGGTTGACAGCGACATTAATGTTTTATTACGGTCCATAAACACAGTGTCAACACAGTGCGCTGAACTCTGTATGTCAAAGTATATGGCTCAGGCATCGCAGGCGTCAGCAAAGATATGGTATCTATCAATACTGTGGAGCTGCCTGTGAGAATATTTCTGGTTATCCCACTGGGAGTCAAATGGTTGAAAAAAATGTGCGCAGCTGAATAAAGTAGCAATGTGCCCACATGTCGTCTGACTGCAACAATAATAAAGGCTTTGCTTTGAAGGTTCATTATTTGAACATGTGGCTCCATAAAGAGAAATCCCTATTCACTGTGTTCATGAGAGTATTTGAGCATTTGAAGATCAGGTCAGAACATTCATGGCCACATGGTCTTCCTGCTTCAAATCTTTCTTTAAGGGCTTCAGCAAAATGTTTTTAAGCTGAGACGGAAATCTAAAAGGTAACACAGATAACTCCACTTTCTGTTTTTGAGATAGAAAAGACAGTTTCATGATATCATCTGAAGGGCTTCGCAGTAGAAATCCACTAACCTCTAAATATCTTAGTTTTGACTCTGTCGAGTCTCAGTGATAATTTTCTTCATGATTCAGACTGACACATTATTACTATTACTGCATGCCAGAAGAACATTCGTTTGTGGGACCAAAGTGGAGACATGGCTCATTGAGGTCTGCTTTAATGGGGTATGTTTGATCCTTTGCCCTGGCACAAAGGAGAAAGATTACAGGGTAATTAGGCCACCAGTTGAAGGAATAAGTCTTTGTGATCATGAAAAGACCCTGTCAGTCAGTGCAATAGCACATTTTCATGAATTAAAAACAAAAGTTAAAAATAGCTCAGATGTTAAGAGATTACTTCTCACATACAGTTTCTGGTTTTGGTTGAATTATTGCTGCATGAATAAAGCGGAAGGCCATGAACAATCTCTCTTTCTATCGACCCTCGTGAAACAGCTTCAGTCAGGAAACCTACAGACTCATTAAGATGCCGGTTTTAAATATAGACAAAATGTACCTTTGCTGGCAGTATCACAGCCATTACTTTATGCATAGTGTGTATAGAGCAGTCCTGAAAAATGATTCAGTTTGGAAGAGAAAGGGCACCTGGACAGATGGTCCTGCGGCAGCTGGACCTCTATCTGCGTACATGCGACCTATTAAATCTCCACATTTCGTTCCTTTGTGCAGGAGATCTCGCTAGTATCCATTTTTCAAAACAAAAAAACAGAGACGTGATACTTTGAAAGGAAAAGAGGGGCTGATATTGTGTCAAGGCAATTACAACTTAATGAAAGCGAAAAGGCATGTGTTTGAAGAAGCAGAAAGGCAGTGACCATGCTCTCCACACCTCACATTTCATAAGCTGGCTTTATTGTGTCCATGCAAAGCAACCCAGTCAGCGATGGCAGAGGTCACTTGGGGGTGGAGTGTCCACACAGGGCAAATTGTCACTATGACTGATGAGTTACACCAGAGAGAAGGCTTTTATCATTTACCTCTCTTTCTCCTTTTAGCTATTTATCTCACTGAGCTTAATTTTCCTAAAACCTGCAGGCACAAACTCTAGCCGCAAGGTAACAAACTTGTAGCCAAACTCATTTTTAGAGACCAGATGCACAAGTGCAATCCTGGAAACAGCACACCTTTGGGAAAAGGAGACTGGATCAAGATGAATGCACAGTTAACAGGAGGTGTACAATTTCGACAGGTGGAGCTGAAGTGGGCTTACCTCAGTAATAACCAGTAAAGTAAGTTTATTGGGTCTAACTCTGCATTGTGTCCAGTGGACAAGGACCACACTTCCAAGGACTGTCTTTCATCACTTTATCGCAAGGTCCCAGGCACTATCATAGCTTCACTGACTTTGCAGAGAAACACAGGGCCTCTCTTGCATAAATGCTCTCTGTGTCTGTGCAATACCATGAACACATTTCTCTAATAATTGGGCCATTTATACATGAAAATTAATAATATAAAAATAAAACTTTAGTTCCTAATTGGAAAATATCAGAACATTAATTAAGTAATTTGTCACAAATACTGTACACCAAAAAAACAGTTTGGGCTCAGCAGTGCACTGTATAGTGTCTTTATGGTAGGTTTAAGGGGGTTTATAGTTGTCATTGCAAAATGTGCCAATATAAGGGGCCATCAGGGGGCTGGTTGCCCTTGGGGGGCCCCTAGCATTTGCATGGTTTGCTTCTCCTTACAGTCCGCCTCTGACAGTCCATATGAGGGGGGCACAGCGTTGTTGTAAGTGTAACAAAGTACTTTGCCCAAAATTTGACCATCACCTTGACTTTTCAACCTGATTTCAACATGATAGAGTTGAAGACTCTAATTTGTGATTGGGTCTTTATAGAATTTATGTCCAGATGAAATCTCAGATTCATTTGAAGACATTATGTTGCAGCGTTTGACTCCAAATGGAAGTGTTTAGGTGTTGACTTAATGTAGTGGCAATGTACTGTGAAATGCACACTTATTTGCAAAAGGTCTGCTTCATGATGGTGAATCTGCCACATTTGCTCAAAAATAAATGCACCTATTTGAGCAGAAGGAAAAAGCTGAGTCAGACAAATGGGTTATTGTATTGGTGCTATGTTGGCCCAATAACTATGATCCCCAAACAATGGATGCAAATGACAAAGTATATAGGACTATTATTCTTCATGAACTTTTTTTCTCTGCATTAAAAAGGCAAAATGATAAACACACTAGTGTGCATCCACCTCTATCGACAACTGTTCCTCTCTGTGGCTCCTATGGAAAATCCAATTTTACACACCATGGCCTTTGTAGATTACTTTCTATTTCCCCCACCAAATTTTTTATGAAGACATTGTGATTTTATTAACCAGTAAATACAGTTCTGTGTCACATAGTATGCATAGACAGACGTAAAGATCCATCAAATAGAGGCTGAGAGATGGTGGAGCAGACATTAAATCAGAGCAGTTAGTTCAAAACTGTTGTGCTGTGTTGTATCTGTTCCATAGTCATAACCCCGCCACCCCCGGCCATCACCATCACAAGACTCCCAGAACTGCTTGCCGTTAAAATTGTGCCTCATCATTGCATGTGCGTGACATTCAGAAACATAATGTCCATCATTTATGTCATGTGAAGGCAGCAGGTACATTCTCTAGACAGTTTAGTTTTACTTTCCACACTTTGCTGGGTAATGCCTGTGAAGCAGTATTTCCTGATTTGTAGTATTACCTCACCATGACCCAGACTGAGTGAAGGATAGAGTGGCAGAAACTGTACACATAAAGAAGTGTAGGGAAGAGTCAAGGCGTACTCAGACGTTAACTGAACATAACTGTAATATATTGTATATGTATAATGAATAAATGTATTTTCTTTGTTTTTATTTAAAACAGCTCAAATATACTGTATATTTTTACACTAACAATGAATCAAATGACTGTGAAAACAATGTGACAAGGCAAAAGGGGGAGATTGTAGTGATGGGCCTACACAGAGTTATTACTTGGAGCTCCCTTTTATTTCAATTTTCTTATGATTTCATTTCAAGATCCCTCAGATTTGCCTTGGGACCTCTTAAAGAGTTGTGACCCTCATCTTGAAAACCAGTGTTTTACATGTTGTATTAGCCTATGCATTACACAATTATTCCAAAAGTAAGTGTTTGTACTTGACTTCTCCAGATCATAGCATACACTAAATATGAAATACCCCAAAGTTGGTATAGTAAAAAGTGCAGAAATAAATACATACATATACAAATACATACATGTTGTCCTAATACGTGGACATTCAAAGTTTGAGGTTTGCTCGTTTATTTGCTTTCACAGCAGGAAAAAAGTCATTAGAATATCTATCTATCTCTCTATCTATCTATCCATCCATCCATCTATCCATCCATCCATCCATCCAGCCAACCATCCCTTGGCCTTGTAACCTCGCATCACCCCATCACTGGGCCTGTGCCGAGTGATGAACCATCCTCCATTAGCCCGGCTCACCTTCCCGAGCAGCCTGGCACTGTGAACAGTGATTGAGCACACTTTCCCCTGTGCAACACACTAATTCAGAAAAGGGCCCACAGCATAATAGCTCACTTCAGTGATCATATTTTTCCCAATAATTAGTGTGGCATTTTTGTCTCCTATGAGAGCAATCAATTTTAGCTATTATGAGGGGGTTCTTTGTTTAAAAGTGCTCATTTGTTTCACAGGCACAAAAAAGTTAAGACTTACCAAAGATTCCTGTTGGATGTGTGCACTTTCTTTAATTATTTTATGAAAGTTGAGGGATTTTTTTAATGCGTTGGACATTAGAGTGTTAGTCTACATCTTTGTTTTTTTTTAAGCTGACTAAACATTCTTACTCTGACTTCTGAAAAATCTCAAAATGTTTATGTGGTTCTACAGCAACATCAATGTTAACTCTTGTCCCTATCACATCTTTTCTTCCACTGAAGTTAGCATACTAACCAGCTAGCCCTTGCCCATCTCGTCACTTTCCAATAGCGATTTACTGTAGCCTCCAATCTCCCATGAAGATATACCGCTGCTCAGAAGGAGTATTATAACCTCTTGTCTTGGAAATTAAATGAAAGCTGAAGTCACAAATTCTTGTCAAGCAACAATCACCACCACCTGCTCCCAACAAGAAACTACATTCAGCAGCAGAGAAGACTTACAAATAACCCCTTTAAGCTCATTCTATTGATTCATCACTCTCACTGCTCTCAAGAACAGAAGCAGACACCATTTTTTTATTGAAAATAGATAAATAAAAAACCTTCTACCCACTACGTACACAGTACCCAACAGCACATTGCAAAAGTTAGCAATTAGCTAGTGAACATAATGGAGTGTTTAGCAGCTAAAGAGCCAGATATTTGCCACTGGAAAGCTAAAAGGAGGGAGCAAAGGAGGAAGTCAGATAGCATTTTAAAAAGAGGAACAAAGTATGCATCAGAAGGAGGGATGGATCAACAAATTCAATTTGTGCATTAAGAAAAAGGAGTGGAAATGCTAAAAATAAAAAATAAAAAAGCCAAAATATCGCTTAAACGTTTTCACACTATAAGAGGTTTGAAAAGTTGTAGGTGTATGGAAAGGCAAATGCAACTGCATGGAAACAGATTCAGCTCGAGGAGAGACATAAATGGCAGCAGAGGAAAACATCAGGGATGTGTGTGACTGATGGATAGACTGCAACAAATTAATACAAGAATCAACTATTTCCATTGTCCAGTGTTCTCTTTGTCACCAAGCCTTCCATCACATTAACAGTTCTCCTTTGTTTGAGATTTGACTGGTGCTCGTGTAATTACATCATCTCACTGCGTACTCTTCCTCTGCAGTGGTTTACTGGTGTCTGACTGGAGAATTAATGCCAATTACAGCTTATATCAATGAACCAATTCCAACTAACTATTTGCATAACATTAGTACGATAAAGTAGTCACCTGCTTTATGGTAGTTTATCTCCTTAAAAAGGAATAAATAAATGAAACTGCTTCATTGCCATTCAGCTCACCTTGTAATTTTGCTAGGAGATGCTCACCGGCAGCGGCAGTATGCTGATGAGGACGCAGAAATAGACATGCTGTCTGGATTTTTTTTTTTTTCCAACCTCATGATGTAGATATACATGTCTGGATTATGATTAGCATTCACAAAGCCTGAAATTTGCATTACTATCAGTACATGTTATCATTGTAAAGGAATCTTCACATTCTCTTGCTCATTTTCATATGTTGTATTATTGTGTTTTATGTTATTCAGTAGAGTAAGGGTGTGATACCAGGAGAGGACAGTGAGATGAGTGATGGCAGGATGAGCTTTCCCCTGTAGACACCTCCTCCTCCTTACAAATCCCAGCAGGGTTTAGGAATCAACAAGACACTGTGCAGCATTCAGAGTATTTCAGGAGCT
Source organism: Seriola lalandi dorsalis (assembly GCF_002814215.2). Lineage (NCBI taxonomy): Eukaryota > Metazoa > Chordata > Actinopteri > Carangiformes > Carangidae > Seriola > Seriola lalandi. The sequence goes on from NW_019525450.1 coordinate 2,698,557, forward strand.
AATCTGCCATTTATTCTTGTTACTGGCGTTTATGGAGCAGATTCTGCACACTGAGGCTGAAAACTGTGGTTTCCAGTAAAATTATTCAACAATTGAAATTTTGTGAAGACAGTCATATTCCTCTTAGGATCAATTCTTATAACTCTGGAACTGGATCTACTGCCATTATCTGGTCAACATTTTAATTTGTCCAACACTTAGGTTTATGAGCAATTACCTGCAAAAGTAATGAAATCATTACCCTCATCTGTACTGGAGCGAATGTCTGCATGCTAGCACACTAAGCTAACGTGGTAAACATAATACTAAACATCACCAGCACCTCCGCAGGTGGTTTGAAATGCATGTTGAAAACAACTTCTCACTGTATGGTTTTCTCAAAAGGACAAGTGGCTCCAGTGATAATTATACACCGTCAGATCATAAACATGTTTCATTTTTGTGTTTTGATGAATTATAGAGACTTATCATAATTAGTTTGTTGTTCCAACCCTCACCTATGCTCATGAGCTTTGGATAGTAATCGTATGAATGAGATCGAGGATACGTAAAGCAGCTGAAATGAGTTTCCTCAGCAGGGTGAGTGGGTTTAGCCTCAGAGATTAGAGAAGGAGCTCTGACATCTGGAGGGAGCTCGGAATAGACCCGCTGCTCCTTTGCGTTGAAAGGAGCCAGTTGAGGTGGTTTGGGCATCTGGTTAGGATGCCTCGTGGGAGCCTTCCATTGGAGGTCTTCCAGACATGTTCAACTGGTAGGAGGCCTCGAGGTAGACCTGCAACACGCTGGAAAGATTATATGTCTCAACTGGTCTGGGGACACCATGGGATCCCCCAGGAGGAGCTGGAAAACGTTGCTGGAGAGAGGGATGTATGGACAGAAAATGGATGAATGGATATTTGGTAGCTAACCGGAGCTAAACTCTTATTGTAACTAAACTGCTGGAGTGCACAAGATACACACATCAGATATGTGATCTGGCCAACAAAAATGCTTGAGTGTAAATAAAAGTGACTTAAATGTCATCTAGATTCTATGTGCTATGAGACACTTCAAATGACAATTCTAATTGGAGCCTAAGTCAAATGATAAATCAAATAGGTAGTGACTCTGATTCATTTCCATACAGAATATATCTGCCCTCTATTACTGCTCATTTTGACTGCTCAGTTCCCCTATAGTCTTTCTTAATAGTCTGGAGTGTTAAAAAACATCATCTTTTATGCACCACAGGGATCTTTGTTTTTCTATTTTCTGTTTTTCTTTTTTTGGGAAGCATATTAAAAAAACTGTTTCAATATAAATGCCATTAACTAAATACCACTGATTCCCTGTCTGGCCTTTGATGATGATGATTGATATATCACTTTCAATGATGGTTTGCATGTGCAGTACATTCCTGATGAATTAAAGATACCGCGGCACTATAAATAACATCACAGCTGCGCTTACGTACGGCTGCTCTGATGCTGGTTGAGAACCTTGACAATGCTACAATGGTAAAATCTTGCTTCTTCTTTTAACACTCTGTATCCTGCCATGTGTAACAACTGATGAAGTCGGCAGAAATACACTAAGCTGAATAGAGGCGTGTCTATGTCCATCTATGGCCGACTGTGAAAATCAGTGGACTGCAGAGGATATCGAGATGGGCATGTACATGCAACCTAACGTTTATAAAACACTGGTTATACTCTAAGTTAAATTAATGTGACATCAATCTGTGACAGGGAAGCAAAACTGACATTTATATGTAAGAAATCATTGGAAATTGTTACAATAACCACAAAAAAATTTGAAATTATGTCAATAAAAGACCGCACAAAACGCATTGTCGAGAAACACACAGTGAGTCGTGGAACAACAGATACATGAGCGAGAAAGTAAAACAATCCGGCTGTGAGATAATGAGACAGATCGCTGACTAGATATGGAAGAAGAGATGAATAGATAACAAAATTACCTGAAATATTTATAACCTCTGTCTCTTTCATCACTGCTTTCCTCATAAGCCATTAAAGGGCCCTTTTGGGACCTCTTAATTGAGTTCCTTTTCGGAACAGAATATGAAAGGCTTCTTTTTATTCCCCGCACCCCTTTTCATCTGAAGAATGGGCTGATTAAAACGTGGAGAATGGAAGTTCTAGTGGGAAAGTTCATTGCAATCAGGGGTGCAACTTGAGTGATTGACTCAGTCTTCTGTAAGACATTAAGCGAACACAGTTATTGAGTCTGGTCAGACTGACAGCTGCAGTTTTACAAAGCACACATCCTCATGTTCTAACCAGACCTGCAGCTAACAATGAGGACACACACTGAGGTCATGTACCTTTTTCTGGGAATTTGAAGGTTTTAGATTTAGAAACCTGAGGGAAATTTACCTACAAAAAAAAAAAAAAACATACAGTTGGTTGATATTGTATATGCTGATTCCAGTTTTTTATTATCTAAATATAATACAATCCCACCACTTTTTGGTTAAAAGAAATTCAGTATTTATCATGAAAACCTATTTACTCCTATAGTGGAGAAGGCTTTGACTGTTGCTATGTTGCAATTCTGTCTAAACATTTATGTTTATATACCACTAACATGCAACAGAAAATACATTCAGAAAGAAATGATATGCCATCCAGATGACGTATAAGAAAACATTTTGAATGGAGTTTTTTGTACAGTGTATGCTTCCTAAAGTTAAAGAACTTTGCTTCTGAATAGGCAGTGCAGCAGTGTATTGGTAGGTGGGTATATAGGGGCCATTTTTCTGAATTATGGGTACCTATACTTTTCAGATTAAAATACATTTTGTTTATAATACTTACTTATATACTCAAGTGAACACAAGGACTTGCTTTTACAGATTTCAGAATCAGTTGCACGTGGACACAATATCGATTATAATGAACTTGCTAGAATCACATAGCTATGTATACAGCATGCGTGCTTTTATTAATTCAAGGTAGTTCATCCTGGCGTGTAGTGTGCATTGTGGTCGGGTGAAGAACTAAAACGGGAGCTCTGGTGAGTACCTTTCTGCTGCCTGACTGTCCTTGCAATTACTCTCAGTGCAGATGAGAAAGAGCTTCTGCTGAACCTGCTGCAGTTCGTCGTGAGACTTTCTGGTCTGTCATGGCTCAGGCTGTATTAAGTGTTCCACCAGGTGAAGACAGCGTCCTCCAGGGATCACCTATACTTTGTTCCTGCAGATGGTGGTTTACCAAGACTCAAGCCAAAACTTTCTGCAGTTTTTATGACTCTCTGAAGGACGCTCTTATCCTGACTTTCACTGAAGTAAAGGATCTGAACCCTTTCTCCACACCTGATCAACTCCCACAGTGCTGCTGGTGTAACGTAGATGTAGACAAAGATTAAAGACTGAAAAATCTGCACTGATAGGTACCTGTGGCTATTTTCCAGTAGGTTTACCATAAATCCCCCTGCCCAGAGGTGGTTATAAAGCATACACCTGCACTGCACTCCTGCCTTAACTATAATCCATGCAGCTATTATGATTCCTCCAATAACTGTTGGCAAAGACACTTAGTGGTATTTTTCAAGAGACAGAGATGCATGTTGGGAAATAAATTTCATAGGTCAATGTAACTGAACAGCTAAGTACATAAATAAAATATAGACAATCCGAATAACTAATCTCAGCTACAGCTCAGGTCCTTACTGTGTGTAGCTTTTCACAATAAGTGCTATTTGTTCTTCTTGGACACTTTAAATTCTGGTAGAAACATTTCAAGTTCAGGTTCAACTTAATGTTTCAGCTCAGTTTTTAATAGATCTCTCAGTATTCAAACGAGGATGTGATTCCTTAGGCTACTCTAGGTGACAGAATCATCTGGCTGGATTTTTATTTCCACTCCAGACCTCCACAGGATTCATTTACCTATGAGTGATGAAGGAGAAGCAAATGCACTTTCCTTTTTTTTTTTTAAGGTGGAAATGAAAAGCTGGAGTATTGGAAGCAGTAGTTTGACTGATTAATCACTGCTCGCTCGCCATCTACAAATGCTGAGCAGATGGCCTGGAATCGCTAAAATGAAACTGCTAACAAATATGCAGATAGCATTGTGGATGTGACCTCGGTGGCAGCCGCTGTGCTGTTGTCAAGCTCCTCTATTGTTCTGGTGCCTGTGAGTGAGGAGAGATGGCCGCTGCATTGTAGTGAAGTGCAAAAGCACTCTGTGACAAGTGTGCACCTGCATGTGTGTAGGAGAGAGGGAGGGAGTGAAGTGAGAGATCTGGTATTATTTCATCCTTACTTTGATGAGATTTACAAAAACAAATGCCTGGGGTTGTGATTTATTGCATTACATGAATATAGGAAAAACAAAATCATTTATATTCCTAGCAAAGGCAGTTTTTTTTTTTCTCTTTTGAAATCATGCATTTCTCTTTCTGTGCAGCATACGGGTATACAAAAAGTGTTGTCAGGACAAGTCTCTGGTGTGTTTATGTAAACCATAAAAAGGGCACTGAATGATGCTCTCTTGTCTAGAACATCAGCAAATGCATCCATCCATCCGAGTGGATGTGTCTGAGGACGATTCCACACTGGATTTCCTGTGCAGGAGAGTGTATGGGTGATGCGACGAAATGAGAGGCCCAACTCTCCATAGAGCTCATTAGATGGGTCATAACATTGCAACAATAGCGGAAGGCATATTCATCTAACTCTTGCCACCACCACCCCACCCCCC
>NW_019525450.1:2704557-2712548 GCF_002814215.2 Seriola lalandi dorsalis
CGAATTGATGGTATAGAAACACCTTAAGGTGCAGTTAGCGTAACAATCATCGATATCCATTTTGGGTCTTCAACACAGCTGGAGGGCACAGCGTGTGCTTGGCACCACTGTTTACAGAAGGTTATCGTTCATCAGTGTACACGTTCACATTGTTGTTGTTATAGTCATTTTTATTATCATTTATTTTTTATCTCTTCTTGGTGTGGACGGCCCTTTACACTCTACTATAGGAGCTCTGTGAGGCTTTGAGCTAAATGCTAACATCAGTATCCTGACAATAAAAATATTTACATGTTGATGCTAGGAAGGTATATAACTTTTATCATGTTCCTCAACTCAAGGGTCAAATATAAATTAAAAAAGAAGAAAACAATGAAATAGGTAGTAAAATAGTAGATTATAAAGTTAGCACTGAAGGAAAAGTAACAGAAGAAACTACAGTATATATCAGCGTTGGACAAGCTACTTGGACAGTGTAGTAAGCTAAGCTACCAGTTACTCATCAGAAGATACTTTTTTGTATTGATTTTTTAAATTGTTCCAACATCGATGGAACTATCTGCGTACGTGCGTAACAGGACAGGTTCCCTCTGCCAATTTTTCCATCAAGCAGACTCAAGCTTGCATGGTCTGTACTCCCCTGTCGTAGGCATCAGCTCAAGGACTTTTACTTGATGTCTCCACCATACAAAAGTGCTTCTGTGGATATGTACATGCATGGCGGTCACATACTCAAAAGATTCACCGTGCTTGAGCTTCAGAAATGCTCAGTAAATTGTTGCTTGTGTGGATGTTACTGCACTACCTGAACAGCGACGTTACCACCAAGCTACTGAGAAATGTAGTTAAACTAGTAGCAACATTACTGCCCAACTACCTCAATCATGGGAAATTGGCCTCAGACATTTAGACCCCATTAGTCTATACACTTGAGGTAATAATAGGAATGAGGGCTGTGTTAACACAGTTGTATGGTACTGTGCAGATTCAGTACAAGGTAAATAACAGTCTACAGTCCAGAACATGTGCAACATTTAGAGCAAATGTAGGTGAGAAGAGTCTTTTTATTTATGTATGATAAATGACAGAGGATGTGGTTGTGTGTGCTAACTGGCACTAAATACAGAGCAGCTACAGGCTGATGGGAATTTGCTTCAAAGTACTGGACAGATTACAATTTTTACCTGGATGGTGGAACAAGATGAAAAGTCAAAGAATCAGGCAAGGGACGTAATTACCTTGAGGTGGGCATGAATGTCTGTGCAAAAATTTCATGTCAATCCATTCAAAGGTTGGTGAGATATTTCAGTTAAAACCACAGAGGTCAACAGCATAGTAGCACCAAAGGAAAAGTTGGGGATCAACAAAGGCAGGTCTCATCCCCTGGAGACCATGAATATATGTACAAAGCTTCATGACAATTGATCCAATCACCAAAGTGGTGCACTGAGAAACTGATACACTGACACTGCCAATCCTAATGCCACAGCCCTCTCAAGTCAAACTTAAATCAATTATATTAGTATATATAATATTTGCAATGATCTATAGTAACACCAATCAACAACTTGACATTTCTTTCCTTTTAGTTGCAGTAAAATTAACACCTTAAGGCTCATTCTGCTGCTCCCATGTTGCCCATCTGAATTATACTGATGATTAAATGCTTATAAAGTAAATGTAAATGCCCCTCCACAAAGCTGCCACTTCATATTATCCACTGATGATTTTAGCTGTGGACAGAAGAATGTGTCGAATGTCTGTAACTGAATGTAGTCAGGAGTGAGGATGCTCTGTAAAATGGTGTCGGGTCAGGAGATCTAAATTAATGAGGAAACAGTAGTGAAAAATCCCAGGGAATGGACCACATGTTTGGTGATGTGGTGAGCAGAGAGCCTTTTATGACTAACTGCAGCTCTCTTTGGCCTCTAGCCGTTCTCTTGCTCTGCTCAGTGACACTCTTCTCCTCTTAGCATTCAAAAACAGACCAGTGAACCTTGAACCCACGATCAAGCAGCCCCATGGCCTCCGCTGACTCCACCTCTGCTCCCGTCAGGAACTCTACAACCTGCTGTGCATCTCAGATGATGGCTTTGAGGAGCTATTATCCAGGAGAGAGTAACCACCAATATTTTGCCGTGAAGTGTTCATTTGGTTGCATGGTAATCTGTAGGCCAATTGGCCTTCGCTTCCTCTTGTGCCTTGTAAGTACAGTATGGAAAGTAACTGGAAAGGTCACGAGAGAAATAGCTTTCGCATGGGTTTCTGATTTTTTCTGCTGTGGAAGGTATGAGAGTTGGATAATGTGGACAATTTTCTGTCTATCTTTACCTGAAATGAGAGGCAATTTTAAATAACAGCATGCTCGAAAGTAAAAAGCTGAGTCACTTTAATGCTACAAAATGATATTGGATAAGCAGGGACCACCTGAGAATGACATTATTTTGAAAACCAAAATAAATTCATTAGGCTTTCGATAGTTGGTTCCTTGAGTGAAGGAATGAGTTTTGGATGTGCTTGCACATGTAAATGCTCTGGTAACTACGTAACTACGTAACAAAGTCAAAGGACTAAATCAGCTGTTGGATTCACGATAGACAAAAGCAGCCAAACCACTTAAACTGAGACTTTGATTCACTAGCTCTTTTTCAGCAGTTCAGATTCTAGTGTATAAGTTAGGCAAACCTGCCTCCTATGAATAATGTTCAGATGAAAGTGCTCTGCATCAGTGATTTATGTCCAGTAGCAACATTCGGTGCCTTTGCTGGAAGTAGTGAGATGTTCATATAGTGCAGTAAAGTGTGTAGAGTGTGGAGCTTCCAGGTCAGGGTCACTTCCTGTCTCATGCTACATAGCAGCCATTGATATTTTAATTATGTAACAGCGATTATGGTCTTTCTCATACCACGTGGCTGTAGATGCTGAACTTAAACCACAATTTACAGTCAGCTATGATCAATTATTTTTCATTAATAATGGATCAGGTGCAATGTGAATGGGGTCAGCTGTAGTAATGAACGCACAGAACATTATCACCCGACTCTGCAGTTCCTCTCAGCTCTGTGAGGCTCAGGCTAATAGCAATTTTCATCTCAAAGTTTTGGTTTTTAGAGCCCACAGCAACTGTTTTGATTCACTCTCATAGGTCCGACTGTCTAGACCTTTGGATGCCCACTATAAAACCCCAATCACCACCTTGAGAATCTGCCGCCATTAATGCAGTGACAACACAATCCATTCATCTGAACATAATCCAAACAGCAATTACATTTCCACCAGAATGTATTTGTTGTTGCAGTTTAACTGTATATAAATGTAATTTCTAGAAGACAGGGATGGTAAATCAGTGATATGCTAACATGCTAAAAATAGTATGCTAACAACTTTTCCAAATCAACTTGAAAATGAAATGCCAGTGTTGTGGTGGCATGTGTCAACATTAGTAGAAATTTAGGCCTATATTGCTCAAATCACTTAGAAACAAGGGCGTAGCGTAACTTGGACATGGATGGTTTGGCAAACACAGCTTGAAACTTGTAACTGCCACCTGACACCCCATGTTATTTTCTACCAACAGTCAATGTTGGTTTATTTTAATGATGACTATAATTTTTTCCTAACCTTAAGAAAATTGATTTTTCCTCTCCACTGTTGCCAAATGCTCATTGTGGGAACTGTTGGGTTTCTCTCTATAATACTGTATAGTCTTGACCTTCCCTTTTAAAGTGCCATGTGATTATATTTGTTATGATTTGACTGCATACAAATAAAATTGAAATGAATTGAATTGAATATATTTTGTGCCTCAACCAGTTGCAGATTAGAAAACAATCATTTAACATTTAAAAGGGTTTTGGTAGATAATGACAAGGATGTTATCCTGCTGAATGCGGCAACTGATCACTTAAGTCCAGTGACAAAGAACAACAAAGAACAGATTTTGTAGCTTAGCTTGGAGAACTTGCTGTTTTATAATGTTGCTTGCTGTTTTATAATGTTATAAAAAAATATGCACCAGAATGTTTTCACTGCCCCAAAAACCTGGTTGGTTAAAATAATCTCTTCCTACCTGAGTTGGTTTATCTTTGCTCAAGAGGAGGGTTGCAAAGGAAGTAACACTGGTAATCTTTTCCAAAGTCACTCAATAAAAATGTCTTCCATGCACCAGCTGACACAGTGCTTGACTTTCATATGGCATTTGCTGCCATGCTTGTGTTCAACTCATTGTTTGGCAAAGCTTAAGGCTCACTTGGTTACCATTCTGTGAATAACATGGGAGCTTTATGAGGATTATGCCAAAGCTTCATGGCTCAAATTGGTTTTTAGGATGGAGAATCCAGACACAAAGTGTGGACCACTGTCCTTTTCGCGAGCCTCTGTGAATGTCACATGCTGGCGCGCTTGGCACAAAGTGTGTGAGCAAGGCAGCAAAGGCGAATGAAAACTGGCCATGAACACAAATACCATCAGAGGAACAGTGACAGACATGGCAAAAGGGCAAAATTTGACACACATAGGTTTCCACAGGCGAACGGGCAGCTTTATGAAGACACACACACACACACACACACACACACTGAGAAAGTGCTGTTACTATTTGATATTTGAAACAGCACTTATTCAGCATACGACACTGTTGCTCTTATCTGTCGGCATTTACAGATTGGACTCGTTTCTCACCACTGTCTCATATTTCTACAGCTTTTTTTTCTTTTTTCTTTTTTTTTATCAGTCAGCCTGTTCTACCTGCCAGTCATCTCAAGCTCTCTGAAAGCCTGCTACTCCTCCTTGTCTCTCCTCTGCTCCCCCTCCCTACCTCTGTTCTGAAGGGGTCACTGCAGTTAGAGGGAAAACAGACCCAGCAGTGGATTTTCAATTGAATTGTCAGAAGCTGGCTGTTTTAATAAATCCTGCCCAATAAAAGGGCAGGGAACCTTTTGTGAAGTGGCTTCACCCATGACGCTCAGCTTTGGTGCTCTCCAGTGAACCTTGTCTGCCAGAACCAGCTTCCACAGGATAAAAAGCACCTGGCAGGTCTTCACTGGATGAGGGAAACTTTGAAAACACACAAAATAAATAAATGATTATGATCAGATTCTGAAAATAATATTGCAGAAAAACAATACAAGGTTATATTGTTGAATTAAAAGTGAGCATAACCCAATTAACCAATGGAGATAATTCATTTTTGAATTCCTGTATATGTGCTTCAAACAAGTTGTTCTTATTTTCCACTGCACATGCTTCCTGATATTAATTAATTAATCAAACAAATAATGTAGACTTGGAAATCAAGTTACTGTCTATTTATACAAAGCAATATTTATTTTGATTATCCGACCACCAGCGTAACAAGCTAAAAGCAACACTGAAATTTTCTAAAGTTAAAATGGAAATGATGTTCGTAAATCCAGTAGATATGAAACAACATAAACATTCACTTGGAGCCATGTTCCCATTGGAGCCATCTGACAAATGCAAATTCAATGTTCACTGTCTTTGGGCTCTGGTCCAGTCTCCATCACCAAGAGTGAAGCAAAACAGCAAAGTTACAGGTTGTAAAACCAAAATGACTTTAAAACTGCTAAAATGCTTTGGAGAGAGGAAGTGAAGAAGTCAGGTGATTCTCTGTGGGTTAGTTACTTTGAGCGACCCCTTTACCATTACACGTGGTTATTTGAATTATTATTAATATCCAAAACTTGACTAGTGCAGTTTTAATGCAAGCACATGTTCATTTTTCCAGGCAGCATTCAATTGGCAATTATGGGCTCAGGAACACCTGCTTTACCTACTGTAAAGCAATAGATACATAAAGTCAGCAAGACGACAGCAATGCTGGTATCATTAGATAACGATAGCTACTATAGGCTAGTCATACCAGACCAAATTAGGCTGTAAGAGCAAAGCCTGAGTCTAGTTACACTAGTCTTATTGCTTATTTGCCACTTTTCATTCATGCCAGAATGAATGTGTTGTTTCCTTTTGCAAAAGTGATACAGTCTGGATTTAGCTATTGTGAATAGTTTATATTGTAAATGAGAACATAATAACAACAGTAGGCAGCAACCTTGATTTCTGACAATCATGCTTGGCTGCCATTCTCACTATTGTATCCGTATTTGATTGTCTTGTTTGATTATAAAGCAGGTCTAGCTTCTATATTAATACTGAGAAAGTATCAAAGTGCTCAGTCCACAGAGAAATGCACACAGCAGAAGTGCATGACCCCCCCCCCACACACACACACACACACACACACACACACACACACACACACACGAGTGGTTATAGCTCAGCTGTGGCTGACTGAGTAAGTAGCTACTTCGCTAATGCTCATTTAAAACTGTGAATGTGCCAAACAAGTTTCTTCACTTCTACCACTCAGCAGAATAACACACATTTACATTTGTAACCTGCATCTTTTTCGCTCCGTTACTTCGAGGTTCACCCATTGACAGCAAAACATTGGAGAGTTGCTTCTTCAGTTGAACTCAATCTAATTAAGCTTTAGCTTTATTAACTTTAGATCAGCTAATGGTGTTGCTTCTCTCCTACTACTGTAAATAACCTGCTTGATGTGTGTGTGTGTGTGTGTGTGTGTGTGTGTGTGTGTGTGTGTGTTCTGTCAGCCAAGCAAAATGGCAGAGAAAAAATGAACATATCATTGTTTTTCAGTGCACCAAAACACCAAGTAAGCCCTCTGAAATATCAAAGGCAATTTGATAAAACCCTCATAAGAAAGGAATGAAGTGTTTATGGAAAAGTTAACATAATGGTGGACACAGAGGCAGGGAGAACAGGGACAGTCAGACAGTATGGAGTCTCAGGTAAAGTTTTATGAAGTAATATGTACAATTTTATACAAGTACACAGGGGTTAAAGTGGGTTGAAACGATCCGGAACAGAGCCCCAGCACCATCGATTAATAAGTACATAAATGTGTGAGTGTCTCAGCTGAGAGCGAGACAGACTAGCAGACACAGAGAGAAGCCTCTCCCAGCAGATCATCACACAAGGCGTTGGTCCTTTTGCTGGAGAAGAAGCAACGCCCTGCTGATCCAGAATCACATAAAAAGCTCTACATTATGAATTCATAAATTCTGGTGTGAACAGCCAGGCTACTGCTCGCCTGACATACAGTTGGATTGGCAATACTGCCCACCCCTTAATCTATTTCTCTGACCAGAGTATTAAACATTACATCTTCAGCCAAGTCACTCTCTATCTCTTTCCTGAGAAAGAACCGACCTGCAAAATTGAATATTTAGCCAAACCTCCGTCCCGTCATGCTCACAGAGGTTTGGTGTAAATCTAGTTGGGATAGTCAGACATTTGTGAACCCTGAGGGAGCCATTTGATTGGCAGTGAGACTGAAACAGAAACAGCATCTTTGGATATGTATCTGTTCGAGTAGAGACACATTTCTGGCTTTGTTGAGCACCAGTGACGGCAGACGCCTCCTTCCTTCATTATTCAATGTTTTTTAAATAACTTTGAACGTCTCCAGATCCTTTGTGAGCATGATGAGAAGCTGCACGGCATCACTGACGTAATCACTTGTAAAAACATTGTGCATTAATTCATGTAATATTATGTAAAATCATAACTCTATGCTCATAGACCCAAATCAATAAGTCATTGGAAAAAAAATAATAGATCAGCTGCACAATGCTTTTACAGTGATTAACTTACAACAATAAACTTCCCACTTCAATTAGAATCCGACTCTTGGCCTTGAGAAATCGTGATATGATGATCTGCCCGTTGATGCAGCTGCAGTAGCTCCTGGCCTGTCGAGTCCTCCTAAATAATTTGACATGGGCAGTAGGAAGTGAGATTACTTTATATCGGCATGTGTTTCTCTTATCTTTATGGTGCAGTTTGGAGATAAGAACTGATCATCCATGCTGGCACTGTGTACTCACGCTGCATGAGATGCATACAATTATGCAAATGGTGTTGAAGGTTATAAAGCCTTGTTCAAGCCT
>NW_019525450.1:2712619-2715146 GCF_002814215.2 Seriola lalandi dorsalis
CCCCCCCCCCCTTACTCCTGTTCGCTGGTCTTTGGCTGAGAGAAAACCCACAGTTTTGGAAGGCAGCGAAGGCGGGCTTGTGCAGCAGGCGTGCATTTGTAATAAGACACGCGCCGGGAAAGAAGGCAAGCAGGGGCAATATTTCAAAAGTAGGAACAGGATGAAATGGAAGCCTTCTGACAGCGCTGTATCTGCTCTATCAGCCGCCGTGTGTGTATGCATTCATCAACATATAGAGTGGTCGGTCAAGCCTCTCAGCTGGCTGATCACAGATTGCCTCCGCCGTGGTCAAGTATCAACACAGTTAAGGGCCTTGCAGCGTGTAGGTGCTGTAATTATACAGTGCAAGAGGTGTGTGCACAAGCACTCTTACCTGTAACACTTTTCCCTTTCTTTCCATTTTGAAGAAACCCAAGGGAACTGTACAAAGGCTTCACCTGATCACAGAACAGTGCACAAACGCCATAGTTTGCGTTTATTGTATTGCTGAAATATATATCGTCACTTTCACATTAAATAAAAGACATACTGCACTTCAGACTCTTGTAACCTGCAGGTATCAATGCTTTATATTGAGAGCAAAACTTTTCATCCAATTTCCAGATGGACAGCACGTGTGAATATTTCGTTGCGACTCGGAGCAAAGGTTTTCTATACCCTAAAACAGATAAATGTACATGAATAATTCATATTAAAGGTGTTGCGGACTACATCACAGCCACTGTCGATGATAATCAGATGATGCTGATAAGATAATTTGTATGGTTCCCACAACACAAGGGCAAAGAGGATAATCATACTTTTAAATGAGCTGGTACAATACGTAATATAATGAGCATGATGTGGAAACCCTTCAATACAGTGCTGCTCTTTCCCCGGCGTCAAGACATCTAGGATGGATAAGATAATTATCAGACTGCTTTGGCATGTTCTACATTAGCTGTGCAGAGTGATTATAGGAACCAATTGAATTACGAGGCTGATTTGTGAACCACTGTCACAGAGTGATGGTAATAAGAAATGCAGAGTTTGGATGATGGAGGCGAGTTATGAGGGGATGAAAGTAGGACACCACACGGCAATATTTGACTTAGAAACTTGCGTCACTGTGATGAATTTGAGAAGACATCTGGCTTGTAGATTGGCCATCAAACCAATTTATCATCTATGTTTTTTGTATTTGTCTGATAGTACAATGAAAAGGCAAAAAAAAAAGAGATGGCACATAGAAAGTCAGAGTAATGGAAGAAAACTATTCATTTGTGTGTGTGTGTGTGTGTTTTTTTTTTTTTTATCCCTTTTCTGTCATTTTGGTGACAATTTGCTCGCAAGTGTGACGTTTCAACACAAGTTCTCCAGATCTCAGACAAAGCCACTGCCATTCAGCGACAAATACCATCAGGAAAAAACATGCTCTAAGAGAAGAATGTCAAAATGCACCAACTTAATTTGTGATTCAAACAATATGCAAAGCAAGATGTTTTGCTTCCAAAATACTTTTTCACACTTTTGTCAGCACTCTGCTTGGAAGTCTGATCCTAAACTGAATGCTAAGGTTGCCCTGAGAGCTTGGCGCACTGCGACTAAAGAAAAACACATGCAAATAGACAGAGCACATAGATGAAGTAAACAACTTCTTTAATTCCATAACACATCTGCAGCATAATATAACTTGGTGCAAATAAAGAATCGCTGCAGGATTCCCAAACTGAAAGGAAAAAAAAACTGAACTAAGTTACAGAACAAAGTTCACAGGGGCCACTAGAAACTGATGAACGAGCATGGGCACGGATGTTGTTGTTGCCATGGTTGTGGCTCATGGACTTACTCTCTCTATGGCATAGTGTGATACAGGTTATCTTAGCCTGTACACTATATACACTGTGTTATGTGCAACACCATGCAATCAGATTGTTAGGACTATAAATAAGCTCACTGTCCAACAATGGAGGCTTCAGCCTCAGTGTGTTTTCTGTATTGGCAGCACATTTCAATATGATGCATCCATGTTCTCAACCTGGAGAATCTCTCATTTTTCATGTTTTTTTTCCAGAATGCTGAACATGTGCGTGTCACACTGATGAAGGTGTTTTGCTTCATTTGCTTGCGTCTCGTCTATTTGCATGCGTTGCCTTAAGCTGCAGCAATCTGAGCCCACAGGGCTTCCGTAGAATTCAGGCAAATTGGGGTCCTGACGCCGCGCACTAAAACAATTAGGCTAAAAAATCTTTGAATGCACAGCTCAAAAAATTAAGCATGTCTGCACAGTAATAATGATCAAAGGGGACGTGACTTGTTTCAAGGACAGAATCTCTTTGGTCTGTTTGTTTGCCTCTGTTGCTGCTCCTGCCAGTAATCTCTGGAGAGTGGCTGTGTTTTTGGATTGATGTGGGCCGTGTAGGGAGCCCGGAGAGCGCTGCAGGCAAGTGTCACTTCCCATTGGATGTTCCCGGTAACTACTATACATGTTTCAAAACAAACAGTCACATGCCGGGTCTGAGATGTTTTCATATCTCCGACCCCCCCC
>NW_019525450.1:2715166-2748767 GCF_002814215.2 Seriola lalandi dorsalis
CCCCACCCCCTTTTAACTCGATGACTTTGACAAACTAAAATCAGCTTATAGCTCTGGAGGAGGATGATTTGGGAGGTTATCGGGTTAGAAAAATAAATCTTTGAGTGCAGAGATGTAAAGTGGCCTCCAACCCCTGAGGATTGCATCTTAACACCTGAATACTTAATATGCTATACAGTGGAGGAGGGATAAATGTGATGGTTCTTACTGGACAATTAAAATGTTTGAAACTATACTCTAACATACAGTATCTGTGAAAGTGAAAGACCACTAATGAGGATCCTACACAATTATCACTTACAATGCGCCATAAATAACACCTGGTGGTTTGCATATTGCATAAACAAAAACAAACATAACAAATAAGGAGTGAATAAAGTTGCATAAAGAATTCATAAGCTAAGAAATAATGGCACTGTACTTTTTCTCCTCTGTCAGAAAGAAAAGTTGTGTAGGAAAAAAAAAAAAAAAAGTTCCTCCTCGCTCTCTTCTCTCCCACTGCAACTTTTGAGACATGTTTTCCCCCCTCTCACTGTCTGTGTAATTGCACTTCACTCTCAGATGCCTCTCAACATATTTGATACATTGACAAATTCCCCCTTTCAGTGTTCTCATCATGGCTATTCCCTGGAAATGTACAAGAAAGAGGAGGAGGCAGGCGCAGAAGACAAGCAGAGAGCAGGCCCAGCTCCCCAGATGGGTTGTACCACATCGATTGACTGGTGAAATATATCTCATATAATATAAAACCAGCTCAGAGCCATGATATCTCTTTAGGGAGGGAACGCCGGGTATCCCAAAGGCTCCTTGAAAACAATTGACAAGATTCAGTGCTTTTGCCGCAACTAAGAAAGCTAAAACAATCACAGTCGACTTGCTGCTTCTGTTGCGATCATCCAAGGCTTCAACAGCGTGGGGAAGGCGTTGATTTCCTTGGTTTATGGGCAATTAAGAGGAGCTTTAAACATGATTTGTATTATTTTTCCAAGCCTCAGCCACCATCGGAGGAAATCTCCCCTGACAACACTCCTCTGGTCTCCCGTATGATGTGACAACAGGCTGTGGGAATGTGACAGACAAGACATTCTCCACAAAGTCATTGATGATGAGCTTTTTAGTTATGTTCAAGTTTTCAAACAAGGGGTCAACTGTGGGTCTTTGCTCATACAATCCTATTTTTTCTTTTTCTTTTTGTCTTTTACATCTGAATTAAAGCTTCAGCAATTAATTTAGTACATATTTATGTTGTGTAATACTTAGATAGAAGTACTTAATCTATCTATACATTCAATATACTGTAGCCTGTTTAATGTTTAAAGCAAAAACAAATGAGAATGTTAATTTTTCTTACACTCAAATGTATTTTGTTCAGGGTCAAAGTTGAGCCAGAACTTCAGTTACACTTTCAACTGGAGTTGTGTTTAATTTATTTTACTGCATCCCATCAATAAATCTGTGAGTAAAATGTTATGGATTAGAATGATGACCTCAGCTATGACAATAAAACCAAGGTTCTTAAAAATTTGTAAAAAACTGAATTTGAAGGTATAAAAGCCCTTCATGGGTCAATTATGTTCCTTGTAACTGAGATCTGACCTGGAGTCACTTTGTCCAAATGTGTAATACTCATGTGGATCAAGGTCAGATCTTTTCAGCTCTGATCACGTGGTGTCAAAGGCTTAATGTCCACTGGTTTATTGTTTCTGTTATTTTTCTTCCTGAAGTCTCTCTGACGTTGTCATATCACAGAGAGCAGAACTCATAATAATATTAATCTACTCAGCTGCGTTTCTCTCAGCTCAAAGCAATGAGCTTAATGAGTAGCAGCGAGTACTTTCAGCCCTGCATGAGCTTTGCCTTTTATAGGTTGCTCTACCTTACAGCTGAAAGTTGTTAGTGCTGTGTGCAGCCTGAAAGGAATACCTGCAGATAGCACTAAGGGTTAAACAAATCGAGATGCCAAATTTATTGTCAATTAATGTTTTGTTTTTTTTCTGTTGCTGTTTTTAAGATGCTAAAGTTGAACCAGTTGATGGTAAAACAGTAAAGTACACAGCTCTTTGTGGTAAAGATGCAAATACAACACTGTCTATCATTCAGCGACAAGTATCTATGAATGAAACTTAAACTTAATTTTAATTATATGCACCATGATCACCTGCCTGCTTGCGAAACCAAACAATGCCTGTCATAACACTTCTCATAATTATCACTGTTATATACCGAGTATAATAACAAGTACTGCAGGTCTGACTGTGCCCAGCTCTCTTAATTAGCTCTCTTTCTTTGTAAAATATAATGTACTGTATATTCACCAGGTTCAGGTTATGTTTCCATGGGTCCATTCCAGACCTCTTTATTTAGGGATTTATTTTCAAAGGTGTGTAATACCTCAGGATTCAAAGTCTTGAGACACCATGTGAGTCCATATAGCCCACATTTGGTGCTAGACTACTGACATTAATGCCAATCAGTATTCATAGGACATGTACTCATGTCTTAGCTATCAGGAAAATTTGCTGAGATACAAGAAACTCTCAAGAGCCATTAAAGCATGACATTCTCCAAAGAGTCGATATGTGACACATTGATAAATGATCAAATTATCCCACTTCATCCGCACAGGACTGTTGTCGTAGTTAACCATCAAAAATCAAAACATATCTGTTTCATTCTGCTAGCTGTCTAGCATCAAAGTCAAAGGGATATTGTAATTGGATGCTGATGTAGGCCAATATTAATCATCATTTTATTGTCAGGCTCAGCAGTGAACTGGGCAGAGCTGCCCTGTTTGGGCCAAGATGGAGTATGCAGAGGAGAAAAGACCAATTTCCTGGTCGTGAATTGAAAGTTCTCTAAAGCAGTTTGGAGTGATTTGTCATCAATCACGGCACATTCCTCCTGAGCTGGGAATTGGGGGGGGGAGGGGTGAGAGAGCGAGACAGAGAGACAGAGAGAGAGTGAGAGAAAGGGTTGGACCACTCTATTACCTGGGAGCACTTCACTGTGAATAATGATGTATGACATAAAAGCACTCAAGAGTTTCTTTAAAATGTTGCCAGCATGGATCTACAGCTTCAGTCATAGGAGAACACACATTTAACATTTAGGATACCCCCGGGTGAGAAGTGGAAAAGATCATACAACAGCTCCGCCTCTGGTCCATCAATAGAACAGCAAAGATTATTAGTATTTTCAAAAGAGTTTCTCTTTATTATATATTAATAAAATCTCACACATCTTTTCTGTCTGAAAAGTGATTTGACATTACGGTCACGTTGTCTGACTCCCTCCACATCATTTCTTTTGACTTATTTGATAATATCAAAAAATGTCATATCTATGATGCAATGTCAAGCAAATCTGCTCATTTGTCTATCTCACAAAAATCTCCACAGTACAACTTTTGACATGTTTGCAATCAATATTTTATGAGTAAGCCCCCAGGATTTTTTTGTCTGAACTTCACAGTTTTTTTGTTTTTTTTTTCGAACCACACAAGGTCAATCCCCCGCTTGTATCAAGGACCTTTTCTTGGGAGAATCCACCAAGACCACTGAAATAAACTGGCATCCAGTGCCAGAACATTGTATTGTGTTGAAAAACAAATATGATTCTCTGTATGTGAGCGTCAGCGTGGGAAAAAAGGGAACTGTGACCAGTATTACATTTGTATATTGACAGGTCAGTGTGCTGCAAGGCTCTCCCACAATTCTTCAGTTATGCGCTTGTTATTATGCAGTTAAGCAACTGCATAATAACAGTGGTTCTAAACACAGTGGTTCTGCACCTGAAGGTCTTTTAATGAATAATTGAATCACACACACTGTATATTTCTCTGTTAATATAATACAAAAGTAGATCCTACTGTTCTGGTATAACTAACTTTAATTTTGTCATGAATATGAAAGATTCTCATGTGTATATGTTGCCTCTATAAAGATTATAAATGCACCATGTTCTCTGTTTTATTGTTTTTCCCTCTGAACTATAAAAACTCTTGAGGTTTTATTAGAGCAAAATGTTGTTTATTGTAAAATTTAGCTTTTTTACATAATTCTCTAATGTAAATTTGCTTCTCTAGCACACACATCGGATCCATCAAGTCACATCAATCACAACAGTCACATCACTGTAAGCTTTGGTCAGCATGGCCTGTAATATGAGCCCTGCACCACTGCAAGGAGCGTGCATACATTAGAATTATTTACCTGAAATTTACAGAGTAAATTAGCTGCCTACTGTAATGTATTCTCTTCTAAGATTCCTGCCTTTAATGTAAAATATTGTATTCTATAAGTTGTTAGTGTCTACATTAGTAGATATTCAGCATGCTGATGAGATTTAAATATTCACCTACTGACCTTCTGGCATACAACTACGCCGGTTCGACTGCTCCCACAATGTGCACTATCTCTATAATTCAAGGTCTGGCAGAGAGCTTCATGTCATAGCGATTACCATTTACCACTTACATTAATATACATTACTCATTCACTGGTCAGTGCACACTTGGTTATTTGCACTCAGTGTACCACTTATACACTATGTAAAATGTTTAGGAAGTGCAGAAATAAATGCATAAAAATATTCAGTCCAAATGCAAATATGTTAGTACAATCTGCTCTTTTCTTTATTGTAATAATTGCTTCAATTTCAGCAATTATCTTTGACATGGACAGATTATCTGAAATCATACTGGTATGATTTTTACACTCTATTTAAAACAATCATTTTATTGTTTGTAAAACAGCTTGTGAATTATGTCACTTTTCAAATACATCCTTGTCATTGAAGTGAACCTGCTTTAAAAGGAGAATCTTGTGAAATGGACACAAACTAATGTAGTTATTAATTGATAATATCCTCCTTCGTCTTACAAGTAATACAGTTACTTAATCAAGCTAGCTGTAGATAATAAGCTAGTTAGACATGCTAACAATTGCATCATACATTAGTGCAGGTAACCATAATGTTTAATCCATTACTTACACTTTTTCTGGAGTTTTTGGTTTTGGAAAAACTAAAGAGGACACCAACCTCCACCACAGGCTTTGACAGCAGAGTACTGCTACTACAGAGTGGTGTGCAGTAAAACTGAATTCAGAGGCAAGTGATCTACATGTGAGTTGTACTTGAAAGCCCAGATCACATTTAGTCACCTGTGCCCTAACAATAAATTAAGGAGAAATCATCCACTAGAGACAACTGTCATAATTTTTGATAGCTTTGCTGAGCCAGTGTTGGCATGAGATGAGGTACACTTTATTAAACCTAGAGCAAACCTGAGTGGCATGAAGGACAATGAGACCCATCAGTGGAAAGAATGCCAAATGCCAAATGTCTGACTTGAGTGCTATTTGGGGAAATGGCACAATTCAGTCAAAACTGGAAGGCACATCCTGTACTGTAACCAAAATCTGCTGGAAACAGAAGAAGACGTGTCAACTTTTGTTACTGTTGCTCCACACACGCTTGTCTTCTGAATATTGCTGTCAGTTTAGATTAATATTACATATGGGCTACATCCAAGACTACACTTATCAGCAGCAATTAAGAACTCTGTATGTATTGTGGGACTGCAGAGTGAATGTGGCTTTTGAGAACAGAAGGCATAATTTACCCACAAGCCCTCTGGGGCCTCTTCTCCCTCAACCATATTTGCCGTTTCTTAGTTAAGCAATACATTTTCATGTTCACTAAAGTAAACTCAAGTTAATGGAGCGGATGTAATATTAACTTGTTGGTTCAGGGCCACAGCAAATCAAACAAATTTGGATTTATTCTGTATCATCAGTTCTGAATATAAACACTGGCATCTTCATGAGATGAATGTTTAATTAAAACCAGAGAGTTTTGGAGATGGAGCATTTGATGGGGTTTAAAAAAACAATAAAATATTAAACATTAATTTAATCTCATGTTTATTGTGATGAAAATTTGTCTCCAATTCTAAATACTGTAAAAGGTAGAGTGAGTTTTTCATCACCAATGGGATCAACAAATTTAGTACTGGAGGCCGAGGTGAGACTAAAGAGAAAATGAATTGTTTTGAGTGCAACCCAGATGAAATATTCAGCTGCAGACCAAGATTTAGGCAATTTGAACTGTTAAAATGCTGAACTGACTTTCAATCAAACTTTGAACATTGATTTTATAAAGCAGTCTGTATGGAAAAACAAAAGAAAGAAACATTCAAAAATATGTTTTTTACAGAATGATACACTTTTCCATAAGAAGTTCATCTTATAATATAACTTGAACTGACGATGGTTTACTTTCTCTTATTAGACATTTTTAAATCTAGAAAACATTATATATATTTATTTAAATCTACTTTGACTACTGCTACACTAAGGAACCTCATTCATAAATGTGAAGTGAAAACATTTTAACGGAGAGAAACTTAATTTATAAAGCTAAATATTTTCCAGCTCTATTTGCTTCTGTTGAATCTTTACAAACTGAGGACAACAATACTTCTTAGTCATTTTACTCTCCAGTTCAAAGGTAATTTATAGATCGAAGCAAATTTTATTGAAGCAAATCCTCACAGCAGCAGAACATCATTATAAGTTGTTGCTCCCTTAATGGATTGTATCAGTTTTTATTGTTTGTGTATAAGCTTTTTAAATAAGTCTGCATTTTATAATTACTGTGTCTCAAATATTAAGCAGTTTAAAAATTTAAATGAACTTCATTCTGGAGTCATTGTTAGAAATGCATTATGGTTTTATGCATATTTGTGCACTCTCTTTCTTGCTGTAATTATTGCCCTGCTTTTATTCAAATGTCGAAGCTGAGCAATATAGCAGTTTAGCAGCGATTATAATAAATTAACGTTTTTTATATAAAGGAAAAGCCAGCATGAAAGAGAACAAGGTTGGTAGTGCTTTGCCCTCTACTTCTCTCCTGTCAAGTTCAGCTGAGACCACCCTTCAAAGGTTCAATTCATGTTTGTTTGTTTGGTTGTTTTTAATCGTCTGTTCACAGTATAATAGTTAGAGATAATTTTGATAGAAATAAGAAAGGAAACAACTTTTTTCAGATAAACAAAAATGACTATTTTCCATAATTAAAAAAGGCTGTATTTCATTTAGCCTCTGCAGGAGACAAGAACATCAGTTTCCTCTTCAGACAAGCAGATTCTGACTCTCCTCTCTACTCTCAAACACAGTGCACAGTGAGTACACAGCTTCCTAAGGTACTAATTTAAATGACTGCAATTATCCTCACCAATAATAATACATTCTTCACAACTTTACTCAAGTGTATCCCGTGCATCTGGCCTCAGATATACTGGATGTAGTCAGCACATTGCACCACAGTCCACTGATTAAGAATAATCTACCTAGCATGCATTGGGTCATCTCATCTATGTGCTGTTTCTGCAGGAATCAGCCAGTCTGTGCTGGTGATCAGAGTTACACAGTAACTCAGTGCTGAATAACAGATACTATAGTCATGGTTACTGGTAACTCAGTTTTTATTGCCCTGACTAGTATTGTTTCTGAATCAATCCTCCCAGGCATTACTTCCTCCAAACTATTTACTCCCTATCACTCAAACACTATAGGTTATACACTAGATGGTTATGTCGGGGTAAGCGGCATGGCTAGAGTGAGGGTCTGTCTGTCAAAGTGAAGGGAGAAGGGTTTTTCTAAAGTCTGACAGGAAGTGCTACCTGAAGACTGAGGCCTTAGCAGCTGTACTCTTAGCTAGTATTTGATATTTTCCCTTCATGATCATATGACTCAAAAATAAGTGGGATGGTGGAAATAGTTGTCCTACAGAACACTGGCAAAAATGATAGAAACTACATAACTGCAGCCATTCTGGTGTCAGTCAGTTGATGCACATAACATTATGTGGCGTACTTGAGAACATTTTGCTGCCAGCAAGTGCAAAAATGGTCAGTTCATGAGACTTCTTTTTCATGACCTATCAAGAAACCTTAGATTCTAAAGCCAATGTTACAGTTGATTATTGCAATGATCTCTGTTTAGGCATTAGCCAGTCTTCTTTGTCTCCTCTGCAGCTGGTGCACAATGCTGTTGCTAGACTGCTAACTGGTGTCAGGGAGAGAGACAGCATCTCACCTGTACTTGCATCCCTGCGATGGCTACCACTCAAGTACTCGTAGAATTGGATTTAAAGTTCTTTTATTTATTTTCAAAGCTGTAACCGATCTGGCATCCCAGTACATCTCTGAGCTCCTCTGCCCCCTTTCCATCCTCAGATCTCTCAGATCCTCAGAACAGCTGCTCCTGGCTGTACCTTAGTGGAGGCAAAGGGGAAAGGGTGATAGTGCGTTCACTGAGGCTGCCCCAAAGCTTTGGAACAGTTTACAACAAGTGTTGCTCCTCCGTATACACTTTTATGGCTAAACTGAAAACCCATGTTTTCTCAGGCTTTTAAGTGTCTTTAAGGTTTTATTTCTTTTTCACTTCTGTGTTTTATATTTAAAACTGTCTGTCTATGCCTATCTATGGGATAGTTTGTTAAGTCATCTCAAATGTTATCTCCTTGCTTTTGTGCTCATGTTATGCTGTTTTTTTGTATTTAATTGTACAGCACTTTGGTCAACTCTGGTTGTTTTAAATGTGCTTTATAAATAACCTTGATTTGATTTGTTTTGAACTTTGTTATTTTGCTATTATAAGAAACAAGAAAATGCACTCTTTGGTCCCTCCCTCCCCCTCCCATTCTCCTGCACCATAGTAGGAGTGTACATGAGGAAAAATCCCTGTGTGCCTCCACATTGGTGGACTGGTCGAAAAATCAGTAATTTGTGTTGATGGCCCCTCTCTGTGTACCTGTCATTTGGGGTGCACATAAGAACGGGAAAGTGTTGCTGGTATCACCGGCCTCTCACAACCAAGTTTCAACCCTTGATATAACATCAAAACAGTTATTTCTTAACATTATGCTGATAATCTTAGTTAAATTTTGAATTTTTAAAACTAGAATACTCACATATTACACCCTTTAAATGCATGGACATTAAAAAAAATAATTTTGCATATTTCTGCTTACATGTAATAATCTCATAACTCACAGTTTTACTTTATAAATTGTAATTTTTTTCACTGACAGTGCCACTTGAATGTGCCCCAGAATACTGTAGATCCTTCTTCATGAGAACTAGAAACTGTGCAGTAATGGGTCTGGTCAGAAAAAGCTATTTAGTGAAGTGGATATCAGGGATATATGGCTCATCATTATTCCCATGCTATATTACACTAAGGCCCCTAAACTCCCAGTGCCCATCCCCAGAGACCAGTCCTAATACCTCCTCTTCCACAGTCCCCTGACCACAATAATAATGGGTAGCATTTTACCACACATCATTCACCAGACTGCAGCTCTGTTCAGAATGGCTTTCAGTGGTACTTTCTGACTTTACAAGGATTCAAAATACAGACAACCTCTCATTTTTCTGTCATAAAACATTTTTAGGACAATTGCAAAGAAGATTAGGTGCAAAACACAGTTTTTATCCCCAAAAAGCTTTCAAAAGAGGCTCTCCAAGGCTTGAAATGTTCTTTGTCTCTGTTTGTCTCTCTGCATCTGCCCTCTATCTTTCTTACACCCTTCTTAACTTAGACACTCATAAGAATGTACTGTAATTGGAGATAAACAGCATTTATCTTCTCTATTGTCCCTGAATAACCCTCTGGCCCATCTCAGGTTTATTAGCTTCTTTATTGCAGTAGTGTGAGAGTACAGTACTTGACATATTCATCTTCCTAGTAATCTTTTATACTGCATTTATAATGATACCACCCCTTGGAAAATGAACTTTTATTCATACCAGCAATTAAGATCTTGTGCAGTTTGTCTTGGCCACCGGGGAATGATACAACCTGAGGAATCACTCTGCTAATGATGGCCTGTCAACGATGCAGCTGTCTGGAATAAATCGTCAAGATCCCCTCATAAACAGCTATTCCCCCAACATCCAGCACACACAGACACACATATAAACACACACACTCACTTAGTTAAACTTTGTTGTGTTGCCAACTTTGTACACAAGATGAGGGAATGTGACTTGCCCAAACTGTGTTTACTGAAATACAAATATGAACTGCTCGCACCCAGTAGTTATCAAGTGACACTTCAGTGAACCTGTGGCTTAAGTTTTCTACTCTGGTGAGGCACATATACAGCTTACAGTGACAACAGTGGCAGATTTACCTCTTAAAATTTGCATTAATTTTTTGAAACAATTTTGTGTATGGTGAGAATAACGTAAAAGGCTCTCACATGATGCGCACATGAAAAAAATCCAATATAAATAGCATTATCTAAATTTTTTAAAAGGAAAAGATCTTTAAAAACATTCATATGTTTATTTTTTTCATTTCAAGGCCTATCACTATGATA
The DNA here is from genome assembly GCF_002814215.2 of Seriola lalandi dorsalis. NCBI lineage: Eukaryota > Metazoa > Chordata > Actinopteri > Carangiformes > Carangidae > Seriola > Seriola lalandi. Next base: position 2,725,556 of record NW_019525450.1, read on the forward strand.
AGCCACCGTGGAGACTGTGAAGCCTCCTACATGTTTCTCCTGCTTTCAGTTCAATGTTCGAATCGTTATCATTAAAATAAAAGCTCTGAGAACATATATGGCCTCTGTATTGTATGGGGTCAGATGTGGGCCGCCAACATTTTTGAGAGTTTCAAGTGGGCCATAAGTTGAAAAAGATTGAGAACTAGTATTAAAGAACGTGATTCGATCTAACTGGATGGTTAGCAGCACAGTTGTTATGCATTACTGTTCATATTTTCAAACTGTATATTTAAGTTTACAAGAGTACAGGATTTGAGGATAAGGAATAAACGACGAGTTTGGCAAAAGTAACCTAACAGAAGTTTGGCTAAACTTTCCCCCATCTGAGTAAAGAGCAGAAGAGAGCAGCTGTTTTTAGTTTGAACTGTGATATGGCTGAATCAAGTAGCTCCAGCACATACATGTTCTGATGTAATCTGTAACCCCACAAAATAAAGTAATTCAAAGCTAATGAATTTCCCCTTACAGCTGTAAGCTAGTTAGCTGGGCATGTTAACTTTTCTGCTCAAACACACATTCCTCACATTGGTATTTGGTTTTGTAAAGGCAAAAACAAACTCTTTAAAACAATTCTTATTATAGCCACATGCAAACACTGTAATGACATGTGTCAGAATCCAAAGCTTTGCAGGCCTGCTGTCCTTAATTACAGTTGCTAAACAACTATATGTCAAAGTGTTCAGGTTAGAAAACAGTGTGTTTATGTTTTCTCCTTTATTGTTCAAAGCATCATGGAAATCAACCCTTTTTCTCAGTTTTCACTGCAAATGTTCCAAAAAGCCTCAATGTCAGAGGATGCAAAAATAATTTAAGACTTCATTTCTCCCCCTCAACAATATCATATGTCAACTCTGATGCCATTTACTCTCATCAGATCTGTTTTGCGATTGTTAACCAAGACCATCCATCTCACACTCATCTCAGCAGCCTTATTAGTCCTTAATTCAGAAAATTTGAAATGTTTAATATCCCAAGATGGATTGTAATGTAGCTTTGTCAGATTCAATTTCACTGATCATATTTAACCTTGAGCCCGCAACTCACTCACAGGTTTGAAGACTGCATTACCATTATCAATTGCTAAACCCATTTTCTGAGGCCTCTAAAGATGAAGGCTCTAATAATTTCTTTCTGCTCTTGTGGACCGAGTGGAAATTTCTCATTTGTCATGATTCATGATGAGTAGTTTTGAGAGGCAGCTCTGTTTTCTTCTAACATCAAACAAGTTTCTACATTTCCATTCTCATTCATTGTTTAATCGAGGAAATAATATTTGTATTAGAAGCTGGGTTTGGTAAATAGCAATAGTTATGGAAACAGTAATGACAGAAAAATATTATGGCTGTTTCACTGGCTAAAAATACATGCAGTGTACACATAGCAGCAATCCAGACCGGAGTGCAATCATTTTGGTCACACGTGACCAAAAATCTATCAAGTGCGACTAAACATTTTTATTGGTTGTACTGGTGTGACATTTAACAGGTCTGTCTCTGTGTGTAACATTGTTTTCTTTCCCACCCACATTCTGTAAAAACCCACTCCCACTCTGCCTCTGATTGCCTCTGACCCTTTCATCAAGAAAAATGCTGTTGTACCTCACACACCTGGAAGACCCAGCACAGACCTGACAGCATCGTTGCAGGTCATCGCTCCACCACCTGTCTTCCCTGTCCCTGCTAAAATCAGTTGTGGAGGAAGTGCTCTTACTTTAGTGAAAGTACCAATACAAAAATGTAATAATACTCCATTAAAAGTAAATGTCCCGCATGAAAAATCCTACTTAAGTAAAACTACATAAGTATGACTACACCAAAAGACAAAGAACTCAGGCTAACCACCGTCCATTGCGGCAATCCTCACCTACATCTGCCTCCTTCTTTGTTGGGCTATGGAAGTGCCAGTCTGCAGTAAATAAAGCTGCTTTCATTCCTGCCTATGCTAACCAGCTATCCCTTGAGCTTCTGGCACTTCTGGAGTCTTGGATCAAATGAGAAAGCACTGCTATCCTGGCTGCGCTCTCCACTAACTTCTTCCATCTGTCTGGCTGAGGATGCAAGGTCTCCTAATTTGCAATATCCACCACCTCCTTGGGTCCAATTATCTTCTCATATCAAGGTTATGCAGACAACACCCAACTATACCTGTCGTTCCCTCCAGACAACCCCGTGGTCACTGTGCCAATCTTGGCTTGTGTCTTTGACATATCCACAAGTGAAGGAACGTCACTTTCAACTAAACCTCTCTAAGACTGAGCTCTTAGTCATCCTGAGCAATCAGTCTCTCTATTATGCCAATCAAAATCACCCTCTCATCTCTTACCCCAACAAAGGTCATGAGAAACCTGGGTGTCATGTTAGGCTATTGTTTTGAAATATAAATTCATAATGAATATCATCTATCTATCCATGTTTTGAGAGCTGGCTGTTGACCATAATGTCACCGGGGACATGGATAGGATAGTTGGGAGATGTAAATGCGCCATCCTTTTGTGTTACCTCAAAAAGTGCTTCGAAATTACCCTTGAGCAAGTCACTGAACTCACAGGAACTACAAGTCATGCAGCCAAAATTATGCTCAAATTGGACAATTCTGCAGCACATAATTTACAACAAGTACCAGTGCAAGAAGTAGATGTGTGCTTTAAGCAGCAATGCAGAAAGTAAGATTTGGAAGGTTGAGGGTAGTGGATGTCCGTGCAAGGCATCAAAGCTTCACGCAGGAGACTGGGGTTTGTATCAGGTTATGATCCATGAATGAGTGAGGGGGCAGTGTCAATGAGATCACATGATGATTATAAAAACTTTTTTCATGCTTGTATCCATCCATGAGAATCATCCCTTGTTCATGTTAGTTTTTGGATAGTTTTTAGCTAACTTGCTAAACTGTTGTTGTTAGGGTTAGTGTTAGGGCTGCATTCAAAGATGGCACCCCAACATCACAACCCTATCAGGGTTCAACGTTGACTTACTTGCCAACAATTGTAAAGTAACAAAAGAATGATTTATAAAGCAATGGAAAGTTGTGGGCTGAGTATTCATCTAAATATAGGAGCTGCTACTGTGCAGAATGTAAGAATAGAGATGTGTGTGCAGGTTTAATTAGAACTGTGAGGTGGTATAGAGGAGGGAGTGTTTCAGGGGTACTACAATTTATGATTGATCCTGCTGGAAGTGCTGTGGGCTGAATTTAATTAAACATCTGTGATGGGAGGTGCCCAGTTTATAACCCCAGTGGTATACCTGTTGTCAGATCTTCCATCCCCTCTGTTCTCTTAACATCCATGCTGTTTTTCTCTCATGGGAGAATTATGTCAGATACTACACAGTGGTAGATGTTAGCACATGGAGTGTAAGGTGCAGTGGTGGTCTGAATGTTAACTTTTTAGTTTGTGAAGACACAGTATCTGTAATCTCAGCAAAAGCTGCATGCAGAAAGCTTTATTATGATGGTAACGCTGGCATCATTACATACAGTTATTTTAAAGTCTAAAGGTCCCACATTTTACACTTTTCTAGTGTTTTATTTGAAGTGTTGATCCATTACAAGATATATTTGTGCTTTTAAGTACCAAAAACCATCTCAGTGTAGTTACATCTCCTCTCACAGGTTTCTCTCTGGAGCTTTACCAAGAACAGGACAGTGAGCCAATCAGAAGAGAGTCTCAGAGCCCCTCTTCCGAGTGAATGAATTCAATATAGCAGATTTCAGGTAACAAATCCTGCAAGGTTGGATGGTTGGTCCAGGTGGGTGTAACTGTTTCTTGTGACATCACAAAGTTATGAACGTCCTGATGGTTCATTTAAAGGCTCAGTTTTTGAATGCGGGCTGTGTTTCACACAATACTTTCACACAAGCCTAGACCTGCTTTATAATCTGAAAAGACATGGAAATCTCATTTCATATGACCTGAGACCTTTAAATCTGCCATTTAGACTATGAATATCTTTACAAAGTGTAAGAATGTGACATAACTGTAATTTTGTGGTTACTCAGAAACCAAGAGACCAAAGAAAAAAGAAATGCAGCCTTTCAGTGTCTGGGTCTCTGAGCTTTTGAACTTCCAGTCTGGGTCTCCGTCTTGTTGAGCTAGTTTTAATTTCAAAGGTGTATTAAATGATTTTCTTTGGCTACTTGGGTAGCAGCAGAACAAGTTTTGTTTTGGTGAGAAGAGGTAATTATATTAGTTTGCTAGATCCTCTGCTATGTTTTGTTTTTTGCTAAACACAGAAATAGTTTAAAAGACTCCAACGAACTGGGGGAAACTGCACAGTTGGGTTATTTCTCAGTTATTTCCTTCAACCCTCTTTAGATATATCAAAAATAAATGAATAACATTAATGTTAAAGTTAGACATTTTGTGTGAAGCTGAGTAATGTGGGTGATGAGGCTCCTGAATGGCTGGCATTGGTTGCATTTGGAGTGTAGCCTTTCAAACTGTGAATGTGCATTTGCATAAGTACTAAATGTTTTAATTCCTGCACACAACACAGACAGTATGGTGGAAGTATTAAAATCTGTCACGTACTGTATTGAGGTATTGTGCAAAACTAAAGCTAACAGGGTCGTCTGGGTCTTTGGGGCTTGCTATAAGTAGAGGCATAGGTTAAGCCTGTGCAGGGCTTAAAGAAACCTATTTCTCTTATCTTCCCTGGTCATGAACCATGAGCAATAACATTATCAAGGGTCTGTTGTTACAGGGTTGGGGTAGAGAGGAGCAGAATTACAGGCAGTGAGGAGATTTTAAACACTACACGTCTCAGGGATGTGTCCAATCGTGCCTCTAATCTGCCCATTGTGTTGGGCCTTATCAGTCATCAGCACTTTGAATAGAACAAAGAATAGTATCGGCCAATCCATAAATCATAACTTCAAACACTGTGGTAGGTCACTGTTGTATGTTTGGTGGTTGGTTTGATATGTGTGTATGTGCATGTGTGTGTGTGTGTGTGTGTGTGTGTGTGTGTGTGTGTGTGTGTATGTATGGTATGTGCCCTGCTGGATACAGCTGTAGCCTGCTTCTACTGGCTCTTGCTGCTCTCACATTAATGCTACATAAATAGCATCATAGTTAATACCTAAACAGGCCTGGACATACAACATTATCAAGTCTCAATCAGATATTTACAGGTAATACTATTCACTGAGTATTTTCTATCTCTGTAACTGGTCAGTGTCACTGACTATTGATTTGAATTGCATGTCCAACATGTCTACTTTCATTCAATACTCTTTAAACTGATATGCATGATTTATAAAAAAAATGCAAACACAGGAAGTGAATACAGAGATGAAACGGGGGGGAGCTAGTCTTGCTCAATCTCATGGTAAAAAATAAATCCACATACCAGTACCCACTAATTAACATGCCTTTTTTTGTCTGATGATTCCTAAATGAATTCGTAAATACAGCTTCTGTTTTTTATGGTTTTACGTACCTATGAATTTGGCAGAGTAAGATAGAAAAAGGAGAATTGGTCCATGTTGGGTCAGGCCCTCGTTAATTAATTATAGTATACGCATAAAGAGCTCAGTGTTTCATTAATCTTTTTTTTTTCCTTACAGGCCCTAGTTTAAATTAAATGCTGCATTTCACCATAACACCAAGCTGATATGTGAACACTTTCCACTCCTTTCTCAGTAATTTAATATTGTTTCAGATGTACAATATGACATTCAATTATTTTACAATTTTACCAGAATACAATTCAGAGTAAGAAAAAGACTGTGTATAAAAGGACAGTGTGTTTAATTACTGTTACAATAAGAACTGTTTCAAGGTGCAAAGATTTATGTTTTATTGTGCTAGTGTGGGAAAGGTTCAGTTCAATTATTTGCATCTCTCTCCAGGTTAAAAACAAATATTAACATGCATGACATGTTCATATACTATACATAGAGATGACAAATTGCATAATTGTTCTGGGGCTTAAATTCCTGTTTCCTTCAATCGATACATCAGTCATGGGTTAGACTTTTACATGGCTGTCAAGTCATTTCCAGATTGTGCTTTTTCCTCCTCTGAAGCCTTTTTTATTCCTGTCTGCACACTCCTATGCAGTACTTATTTATAAATCAAACTATTATGTTAATGGTACATTCAAATATGACTCATTCTGGCCTAATTCCATTGCTTCTGGAATCATAATAACAGTCATTATATTCATGGTCAAAATAAAGTCACAGGAAGTAGGACCGCTCATAAGATATATTTAACAATCAAACCAATCTCTTTATGATAAATATCAAGGAGACAAGGTCCATTTGCTTCTAACTAAACTTTGCGTATATACGCATGGTTGTATGTGATCTATTACTCACAGCTTATAATTGAACCTGTCATTATGAAAATCCACAATTCATTAATAACTGCCACAGTAGAGAAATATATTTTAAACATATCTAAACATAGATCAGTCTAGTGTGAAACAGTGAGTATCTGGTTGAGTCCTATCTTGTTTTTAATCATAATGGAGATATGATGTTTTAACATAACATAGACAACTGTGAGAGTCAAAATTCATTCTTGACCTTGGGATCAGGTCCTTGGGTCAGTCTTACTATTCACATAAACCTTATTTCTAGCAACAAACCCCCCTCCCCAGCTCTGATAAACCCACTTCGCACTACCTGCTGACAAGAGGGCACTTAAGTTAGCCACTATCCGGTGAACATAATGGAGCATTTAGCTGCTGAAGTGACAGGCCTTTTTCTAAGGAGTTGGTTTGAGAGAAACAGAGAACTAACAGTAGAGTGAAAATTAGAGTTACACAATCAGGTGAACGCTAATGTTACTCCATGTCTGCTGAATGTGTAAATAGGCAATTGCTAGCTAACTCATTTGACATGACACCTAAAGGTGATAAATATCAGTGTTGTGTTTGCAGCTTGTTATGTTGGCCCCAGATGGACAAAAAGTGTATTGTTTACCAGTGGATGTGGATGGAGATTAAGAGGTGCGGCTAGGTTTCTGGTTCCTGATCATCTGTGTCAATGTGGTTTATCTTTACCTCCTCAACATCTCATTCACTCCTCATGGATACTACTTGATGTATCAACTGGGTTACAGCATTGATGTAGAGGATTTTGGTTTCTATCTATCTGGATGCTGCTGCATTTACCACTTTGTTGGTTTTGGCTTCTTCATCTGGTCACTAGTAAAAAAAAGGCAAGAGCAACAATAGTTCATCAAGTTCATCCTCTACATTACTGAAGTCACACTTTCATCATCATTTTGCCATACATATGTTTGTTTTAGCAATAACTGCTTTATTCAAGCTGTGGGGGCACTTGCACACATAACAATATTTACATGCCAATGTGTCCCAATTTCTGCTGGAGCACTACAGCTGGCAGGATGAGGAGACTGGAGGTGCTTAATGTGCAATTTGAAATTGCAAACTTAAAAACGAGAAATAGAAATACATGAATTTTGAAAAAAATAAAAGGTCACAAAAACGCTCGCATGAGGTGGTTTTTCAGACTGTTTGACAAAACACTGTTTTACAAATTTGAAATGAAATTTTTTTCCCACTCAAGTTGTGGCATCTGCCAGATCATGCCCCAGGGAGCCAGTATCAACGTTTAATTATCGTGAAAGAAAAAAGCTTTAAACACAAACCATTTTCAATTGTGTTTTGTCGACTTTCCCAAAAATCATTTCTATTTTGTACAAAACTGCAATGGAAAGCCAGTTAGGGTCGATCCAGGCTAAAGACTGGTTCCCAGTGCAAAACTAATACACTGGGATACTCCAAAACCCCAGCCATAATTAGGATAAGTGACTAGAAACAGATGAAAAGAATTTAAAGACTAAATCATGTGTTGGGTCTGAGCTCTACCTCATGAGCTGGACACCAAATATGTTGTCTCAATACGTGCTGAGAGATGAGGTCCAGGACTGACCTAGAACACAGTCTAGTCTCTTAATACAAGACACAGTGTGGGTGAGATAAATAAACTTAGTTAGTAAAAAAAAAAAAAAGAAGAAGAAGAAAAAAATCAAATTATTTCCACAAGAATCTTGAATGTTTCCAAGATAACAATACATTCACACAGGCAAATTGAAAGGCTTTTCCCTTTGTCCTTCCTTGTCACAGCATGCATGAATGTCTGTAACTGAGTCTGAGTGTGTGTGTTTGTGTGTGTGTGTGTGTGTGTGTAGGTGTGTGTGTGTGTGTGTGTGTGTTTTTGTGTTAGTATTATCTGCCCAACTTCTTGACTGACGTGCGAATGTCCAGTGAGAAATCATATTTCTGTGTTACTGAGAACAGACAAGGTGATAAAATCGCTATTCCTGTCAGGTATGCACCAGTGAATTGTTCATCAGTTCACCACCTATTTTCCTATGAGGTTTCTTTTTTTCCCATTTTCCTTCTTTACTCAAAGCTGGGTTTGAAAAGAGAAGCTTTGGTGTAAGCAGAGAGGCCACAGGGGAGCAAATCCCAACGGACACTCGGAAAAAGAACAGCTTCAAAAGGGCCTGCAATACCACAGTGAATTGTATAAGGGAGAAAAATGCAATGATTAAAAGTGAAATGTTTGTTTGAAGATAATGTTATTTTGGAAAACCTCTCTTAAGAGGATTTCTAACTTGAAAAAGAGACAAGAGGAAGAAATAGGGGAATGTGGGAGAGAGACTTGGAACTATTTCCCACAGTTATGTATACGTGTTCAAAATTGGTAACATAGGCATCAGGCAGTGTTGCTATTCATCCAAATGTTTGCCACAATCTTCAGCTCAGAGCTCGATGCGCAGCACAGTGAGAGTGGATGCATGATTGATTTGAAATTATCCCTGATTTCTAATATTATGTTTGACGGGAAAACATGAGTTAAAGAGAGCAGACTCAAGAGAACACAGCATCTGACTCTGAATGGATACAAGACATCTATTTAGCCTGCACAACCATAGCAGGTGTACATTAGTATTCAGCAGAGGAGTTACGATGGGGCTGACTGCATGGGTCAAGTCAGCACCACGTTTGGGCTGGTCCATCTCCATTTCAAGTCAAAGAGCGTTATGTAAAATTGCCAGGATGAGACGGAGTGCATAAACAGGCTCATGGAGGGGTAGATGATCACAAAATATAAGACATTTGATACGTTGATATTCTACTTTATAAACTCTCCAAAGTGAACTTTACTTCATAAAACTCTACAATGATGCAAATCCTTTAAACTGAGAATTGTATTAATGTAGACAATGAAAAAATGTAATCTTTATAAACAACAGGAATTCCACAGGGCTATGTCCTTGGCCCACTAGTCTTAAATATATCAATAAATATAAATAAAGTATAACAAACTCATGTAGTGGAGGAAGTTTGCAGATGTATGCAGACGATGAACTATTTCCTCAGTTTCTACCCAGCTGTTGTAGCACAAAACTCATGTCAAACAGCACATTAGCAGAGCAGCATTAGAGCAGCGTCAGTTCTCCGTATGAGTTTACATGGGAGCCATTCAGGCCAGTATGAAGTTGTAGGTCATCCATGTTTTGGCAGAGCTCAGAGCCCAATTTACAATTATTTAGTTGCATTAAATGGAATTGGATTGGGAGAAAATATGCTGTAGCTGTAAAAAAAAAAAAAAAAACTTCAGGCTGGGTTTACACATATGTAAAACACAACATGTAAGACAGCCTATCTAGACAGCTGGATGAAGATTTGTTCTTTCTGACGTGAGTGAGACTGAAAATTGTGACTGAAACATATACACAGCCTGAAACACTGTACTGAACAAGTGGAGTAAGCATCATATGTTGTATATAAAATTTGAGAAACATGTTAAAATGGTGAGCAAAGATACACACACTTATACTCATAAGAGAGTGTTTTAGCATTCTATGATCTTTTCACATTTATGTAACATCTGGGTCACATGTGGCTTCACAGTAGTCAGACATTAAGATGATATACAATCCTTCAATTAATATGTTGAATAGATACCTGATAAGGTAACACCTCTACCATATTCTATGATGTGTTTTGATTTCATTAAATTAGCTAATGCCGAACTCACACATAAATGCCTCAATAGCCAGGTTACTAAGGTACTCAGTGACCTGGTGAAACCTTGTGTGTGTGAGGAACTTGAAGATGAGTTTTATGGTAACTTTATCGTATCATTGTTTGTGTTGTGGACTTTGTGCTGTTTTGAAAGTAATTTCTTCTTAACTTTTGTGAATTTGTATGAAGGCGCATCTTGGGTCAGGCAGTGCAAACTAGCTTAGACTATAAATGCTGTGGTATGTGGCATATAGCTAGAAATAATGTAAAAGAGAATGTGTTGGTAGAGACACATCTATCCACTGAAGAGGACTTGAAGGGCCATTACTAATGTGGTGATAGACAGTAAAAGCATGATGCTCAGTCACTTGACATGACACAAGAAGCGAGGAAATGTTGCGTATGCCAGGTTGTCTTCTTTTCTCAGAGTGGTCCACTCTCCATCCCTTTGAATTTCAAATGTATGACTTTGCATGAGCAACACCTAATTGAATATTAATGGCTTCTGATGGTATTTGATTATCTGTTTTTCATTTGGAAAGATTATACAAATGAGCCTCATTTGCATGTCAGCATCCAGGAAATGAAATGGAGTGTGTCTGCCAGATTATTATTTCTCCTTCTAACGCCACCGAGCACAACTTCCTTTAATCTCATGAATTCAGGATTAGTTTCACATTTTGGTGTGATGCTCCAATTTGGCAAGGAGGTCATTTATGCTGGGGGAGAGCTTTTGTTTGCTCCAGTAGGTGAAGACAATAGGCATAATAAAGTTTCAGTCAGCTTTGTTATTTCTCCTTAAAGCTTGACTGAGCTTTGGTATTTGTCAGATGGCATTCATTCTCAGGCGGGGCAGGTATGCAGGCAGATGGTAACAGTGGAAGGATGATGAAGAGTTTAGTCCCATTCAGTCAGTATGGAGTAAATGGAAGAAATGAAAAGCCCATAATAGGAGTGAAGTGGAGAATTACTGTCCTGTCTGGCTCCCAGGCAACAGCTTTATCTTCACAGCAATTTACAGTAATCCGCGGTGGCTGCGAGGGCCTGCCTTAGGCCTTAGGCCACTGTTAGCTGCTGTAAAATGACATGTGAATTTTAAACACTGAGTGAATTTTAAACACCAGCTGATAAATCATATTATGTTATACTGAATACAATATCGATGTTTATTCCCTCACAGGCACAAGGTGTACCTGCTTGTCGATGTAACTGTCCAAACCTCATATCGGCAGATCAATCCTAAGTGAGACTCTGCTGAAGTAACTCTTGATTTTGATTGAATTCTGAGCATAAAGTATTCCTTTCGACTCTTATCCCAATCAATTATGCCGAGGTGTGCCATTGATCTGATAAACATGAGCGGCAGTGGCAGAGCAGAGTTTTGCCAAGTTGATACTGAATCAAAAGTGAGTGAAGAATATCTGTAAGTATCGAGTGGCTGCTCAAGCAAGGCAGTAAATAATCCTCAGATGCATACTCTATGAGTAAAGATATGAAGGCACGGGTCAGGGGACTCCACCTCTAGCCTTCCTCCTTCTATTTGCATTATTACTTACTGTCTTTTATAATGTATGGTCACACACGTGAATTTACAAGGTCAAACATGCAGAATTTCTCAGCAAAGCACAGAGGATGCAAAAAAAGTGCAAAAGAAGTATTCACATGCAGCGGAGAAGCCCAACAGGCTTGGCACAGCTAATGTTGTCAGTGAACTCACATTCTTATTGAAGTCCCCCACCCCCTTCTTCTCTTCCTCTCTTTCTCCCACTCAGCAAGCATTCTGAGGATCTATTTCTTATTAGAATTCACCCCAGAAATCATGTTGGGCCAGCGTGCTCCTGCAGCTCCAGACTCTATTAAATGCCTCATTCAATTTTATGATATAGTTTTTATTTGACATTAAGGGCTTTACAAAAAGGCTGTGGAGTTATTAGTAAAAATAGAGAGAGAGAGAAAGAGTGAGGGGGAGAGAGGGAGAGAGAGAGAGAGAGAGGGAGAGAGAGAGAACCACCCACAAGAATGCTGGTATATATTATGATTTACTGTCTTTCCTCTGCTGCAAGTTTGCAGAGGATCTTTTCCAAACTTCGCCTCACCATAAATTGGTTTCAGAAGTTGTTCACTGTGTATCTTTTATTAATCTTCCCGGAAATCTGTTTAACTCTCATATAACTGTGAAGACTTAATGAGAGCATAAAATGTACAGTCAAGGAGTGTAAACAAAAGGGCAGACCCCACCCCAAAACCAAAATTCAACTCTCTCTCTTTTATTACATGGACAAATGCCAGTTTCTCATTTAAAAATACAGCACAGCTTTTAATTGGACAGTTTTAGTAATAACAAATCCAGGTGACTCACAGCAAGTCTTGCAGCATTATGCTCCTTATGTTCTATAGAGTCACAAAGCGTTCACAGGGAACTAACACAATTATTGCATTATTCAAGGCTGCAAGTCAAGGTCAAGAGTAGTTATAGAAGTATTCAGAGCCTTTAGTAAAAGTCTGAAAATAAAATAAAAGTCCTGGATTCAATTCTTACATAACAGCAGAGAGGTGTTATTGGACATGTCCTTAAAGTAACAGCAGTTAAAGTGAGTGTTGTATGATATATTATCAGATTATTACTGATGCTTTCATGATGTCAGCAGCCTTTCACAGTAGAAATTGGTTCAGGTGCTGCTAATTTTAACAAACACTTAACAAATGACGTTTTCTCTGTAAAATTGTGATATGAAAAGTTCGTAGTATGACTAATATTTGCCTCTAAAACATAATAAGTAGAAGAATGAATCAGAAAAAAAATGGGGAAAGTCAAGTGAAGTACAAGTACTTCAAAACTGTAGTTAAAGTGGCTTGTGTGAGTCAGTGTGTATAGTCAGTAGATTTGGAGCACGTTCCCAGTTAAGAGAAGCAGCAGGACAGAAGCTGAGCGTTGTGCTGCTGAGGACAGGGCAATCTGCAAAAACACGTTTCAGCCACTTTAAAAAGTACCCACGGGAAAAAAACTAATATCAGTTTAATTATATGTTTAATTTGGAATATTTTCATCACTTTGTCTTGCTGTCAAACAGCTCTTTTCTTTGGACCTACAGTTTGTGAACTGTAGAACTACTGCATGACTCACAAGCACACGTATGGGTAGGTAAAAGAATTTCTATATTGTTTTATTTATTTCTCTTTATATTTCCATGTTTTTTTTATTTACTTATTTATACATTCCTGTTTATATTTCCATATTTATTTTCTTATTCTTCTGCAGATTTATTATTTTTTATGGCACTCCTATTACTCCATAGAGCAGCCCACTGAGCTTCTAAACCTCTCTTCAGAAACCTATGGGTGATGTCACAGAGGCTATGACCATACAGTCTATAGCTGAAGTGCATTCATTTGATATTTTGACATTTATGATATAAAAAATCTGTGGAAATAACTTTATTGAACTTGTAAGCAAACAAATAAAATGGCAGCTTGTAACACGCGCCAACGTAATAACAGCCCACAAATTTTATAAACCACAAACGTAAAAGCAGGTGATATGATGATCAACACTTGATCGAACCCATTGGCAGGTGTACAAGTAAATAAATCAACAACAGTGACCACAAAGATCATTTTTCATTTTCATCTTACATTTGTGGGAAGTTATTATAATTTTGAAAGCTGAAGATTTTCACCTTCCCGCAAACGTGACAAATCTACAAATGTAATAGATTTACATTTGGAGGACATTACATTTTACATCTGAAGTAGGCAACTGTTATTACATTTGTGGGATATTTATTACATTTGTGGGATTATTACATTAAAAGCTGCAGATTTGTAGTGCGTTTGTGGTTTATTACGTTTGTGAGCCGTTATTATGTTTGCAGGTGTTACACAGCTGTTTATTTACATTTCTTGTACTTGAGTGTACTTCTGTGTACAAATACAGTATATCCTGAAAACACTCAGTGAACGACATCAGTGAAAACGTCAAACGGGTAACGCTGACAGGAAGTAACCCCGGAGGAACCTATCTCTGAACTCAGCCCCCAGCCGTAATGTAATTAAAACAAATCTAAACAGCTAGCTACACAGGTTCATTGTAGAGTTTTAACAGGCGTACATTCCTCTTCTGTTTTCGTAGCACCAAGCATTTACAGCACAATAGAAACAAGGTGGCATGCAGCATGGTGTCCCTTGTTGTCTTCTGTGCAAAGCCTGGAGACAGCTTGAAGCTTTTCTTCATCTTGTGTCTGTAATCTCTGTCAGTGGGGACTCTCATCTGGTGCGGGGCAGTGAGCAAGAGGGTGCAACCAAAACAGTCTCTGACAATGACTTCAACTCCATTCAGCTGTTGCCGGGTAAAAGACGGCAGATAAACAGGCGGGATTTAGATATAGTGCTGAAATTTGACAGAACAAAATCACTGTCCATGTGAGGTTGGGTGATAGCTTTTACCTCATTTGCCTAAAATTTCATGGATGAGTGTGGTGTCTTGCAAATACAAGGCTGAAATAAATGTTTTCTCATCGTGAAGGGATCAGGTGGCGCCTTGTTGCTAAAGTATAAAATGGAAAATAACATAAACCAAAGTGGTTTTACTTGTCTCATCTTCATCATTATCCACCACATGGCAACTTAAAGCAAATATAGAAAACATTACATTATTGGAAATCTCACAATGCTGAATTTTAAAGCAAGTTGCAGATACAATTGCAACTGAGAAACACATCCATCATATGGCAACATTAAGGCCTCATTCAGTTGGTAATTTGTTGCCTTTTAATTGACTGACTAAAGACACAGTGTGTACGGCTGATTTCGCTCTCTTTCTTCAGTCAAATGTTGCACAGACACGATACAGAGGGCTGATTTACGACGGACCTGACCCAGAGCCGAGGTGGAAGAGACAGTGTGGACAATAGATCAAGGTAATATTCCAGTGTATTTCAGCCAGTGTGGCAAAAAACATAAAACATTTCTTCTTTTATTTTTTATGTTATTATGTTATATACTGTATTTTGGAGCCTACTCTAGCCTAGATACTGGACCAACAGGCAACTTTCCAAGTCTAGTGGTGGTTTAAAGGTATTTTCATCTTTACTTTATTGAATTTGTTAAATACACTGAAATATATCATAACTTCAGAGGGGTGCAGTATATAGTCAGGAATAGAAGTCAGGTCTTCACTACTGGTATGGGGTCGGGACAGTGGACTTGGTGAAGGTTATACTCATTACATAAGTTGTTATAACAAAGCTGTTCCTTGTACAACCAATATGAAAATATGTCATATAACATAAAAATAATGTTATTTCAGTGTTCAAATGCAAACATTTCCACATTATAATGTGAAACCGAGTGAATTATTTGTTTGTTTATTTTTTATTTTTTGGTCAAATTATAATAGCATTGGTTGGATCTGGTCATATGTTTATTAAAAGGGCTGAGTTTTGATCTGTGTTGTAAACTCACCATGCCATAAGAACGTACCAGATTCAGGTTTATTTGAAGCAGATCCTGGCTTTAGTCCCTTTGATGTTTTCTTACTGGCCTTGTTTATCAGAGCACAGTGAATCCATGTTTCTGTTGAATCCCTGTGGGTGTACAGGTGCAAGTGTTTCACTGTCAAGCTATGCCAGTCCTATCCTTTAAACAACTGAAAGCACACAGCAGGGACACAATCTTGCTTCTGAAAAGAGATTCTGTCAAGAGATATTAGATATCTAATAGAATCATATAAACAGCAAGGAACATTACTGGGCGGGGCGACAACATGTTTTGGTAATTGCTGTCTTCTGGCCAGAGGCAGGCACCTTGCATCTCTACATTAACAACTCATCTGCCCCTCATTTGCATCTGTTATAGTAAGCTGTTCTGAATTCTTCTGATTTTGACAAGGCATTGACTGCCTGACACTCCCTCCCTTAACAGTTATTACTGTCAGTGCTTTTCCTGTGATGAATGCCAACATAGAGAGACTTATTCCAGCAGGTTGGTCTTGTATTTTGCAAGAAATATAACAGTTATCTACTATTACACTAACCTCACCTTTCATGGGTTTTCTGTCCTGACTTGGTATTGCACAGACCTCCAGTATACAGGCTCCACAACCCTGCAGGAGTCCTGTAATGTAAACTGGCAACTGCCTGCCATTGCCTCAACTGTTTACCAACTACAAAATGCTAATGACTTGCAAAATTCTAGCAGGAGATTCTAAACTTTTAAGGGGAGCTGGAAGAGATCCAGTGCTCTTTGAGGAAAAAAAGAAAAAGACAGGGTGAGTTGTTCAACAGTTATGATCCTAAAAGGGTTAAGTGTGTTTTAGGCGCACACAATTAAATTATGTGCAGACTGCAAGAACAAAAGCAGCAGCAGGATATTTCAGTCATTTTGGTCTTCCTCAGGCAGCATCAGATGAAACATTTTCCTCTGCAGCCTGCTGAAAGTTTTTTTTTTTTGTCTTATGGGGCTGTGAATGATTCTCATGTAGCTGTGCGTGAGCTGACATTTTCACGCTGGTTTTTTAACTTTATATCGAGATTCAATATAACCTACTCCTTGTGAGCAAAACCAGCCCTTGAGAGCAGAATGTCTGTGTAAGATTTCCAAGGTGGGCCAATCCCCATAACCCAAGAGATTATGCATAAACAGACAAATGAATAAATACCTTTTAAGGTATATACCATATATATGTGTAATGTGCAGATATTGGGCAATAACTAGCAAGAAATTGCTGCACAAAAATACCAAAGATGTGATGAGGTAGATTTGAAATCCTGATAGCATTATGAGCAATGACCACTTTTCCACTCAGGTCATAGTTGTGTTAAAAACAAATTTAGAGGGCTCCCTATAGAAACAACTTTTTTTATCTGATTTTCTTAAACGCTCAAATGTCAGAATCAGAACTGGCTTAAAAAATTCAGTCTGCGTCAGGCTATAATTGTAATTAAAGTGCTAGAATGAGACATCTCAAATTGTGATTGCTGAGCAAATGAAAGAATGACAAAATTATAGACACACATGAGCATATTGCTAATGTGTTAGCATGCAGATGCCTACGACCATTCAATAGATATGGAACAATAACATCTTCCCATTGCATTCATATTTATGGCCATCTCCTGAATGTAAGTTCATTATTTACTCTTGCTTTAACTGTTTCAGTCTCCTCCAAATCATGAGAAAACATGTCTTTAGCCGCAATACTTACGACTTTCTTCGGCAGCTATATGCTTCATTTTTCTGTCTGCCATTCCATATGCTTGAAAACATTTGCTAGTAATTTTATATGAAGAGCTGATGGAAATATTGTATAGTATTGAACTATTTCATAACAAAGAGTAACACCATGGAGCCTGGCAGAGAGTAGTCACAAATAAAAGAGCTTCATGTTCACTTTTTTGCACTAATTTTACATGTACGATATGAAATAACAGTGACTTTATTAAAAAATATTTTTAAATACAAGTAAAACTGAAAAGGCTTTGGTGGATCAAAGTGGTAAGACGATGAAAAACAAATCATCTTGGACAAAATTTCAGCGTAAAAAAACAACAAGCGCCAGATCCAGAACGCTGTTTGCTCATTCTCATGGCCCAGAGGCGCGATCGGAGTGGTCGCATAACGTGGAAGTAACCCGGAAGCCAGAAACTTTTTTGGTGTATGCACCAGGCGAGCAATTTATAATACATACATGGTCCTGTCTGCCCTGAAGAAGCAATGCTGCTAAAAGGGTGAAGCTTTTGGCAAAACTGGTAAGTAACCAGCTCCTAATGATGAGATTTTCACAGTCCCGCTGTGTCTCCCAGCGTTTTGCCCTTTTCCTGTTTGTCTCTGCAGTATATCTACCCCGGTCATCCATCCATTCGTCACCAGATTGTTCTTCACAGTGGTAGTAACTCTCTAGACCGCTGTGATTAGTTAGTGTGACTACAGAGTTATCCTGTTTCAGTGATCTCCCTGGTGTTTTTTGCCTGTGTTAACTCATTGTCCTCCTGTGCTCCAGAAGACTTCCTGATTTGTGGGCTGCTGTTCCTGCCACACTCCGCTCCCGCCACGCCACGCCACACCATCCACCTGCCTTTGGTCTCCGGTCGTCCCTCGTGTTTCCAGAGTGTGTTTACTCACTTACCTCTGGCCCTCAGTGTCCTCCGTGTCCTCCGTACTCCTGCCTTGTGTTCTCACCAGACACCTGGATTCGGCGTATCTTGTGTTCTGTCTCTGCTCTGGGGTCCAACATCCATTCTGACAAAAAAAAAGTAACAAACATTGTAATGCTTACAAATACTTACCAAATTAAGCATATTATTATTTAAATTTTATGGCCAACATCCGCCTTGGTAGCGCAAACGCTAGGTTTTAATAATGTTTCCCTCAACTATCTCCCAATGTCAAGGTTTAAACAAAGGCAGTAACTGATATCATTAGAAGTTTTAACACAGCGTTAGGGGACACATTACAATGTGTGAGAGAAAGTAGGACATTATTTGTTTCTAATTTCCTCCAAAACTAATTGTTTTTTCGTATGTTTTTATATTTCCTTGTTGCTTGCAGGCTATGTGCTGCTTGTATCTAGCTCCTCACTCTCTCTGCCCATCTTGGTCACAACACTTTAAAAGCACTTTAAAGGATATCTTAATGGACTCATTTGAACACCAAAATTAAAATATTCAAGATATTTCTAACATTGTTTGGGCTTGTTGAAATTTTGCTTCATTTCCCTGGGTGTATTTTGAATTCTGACATATGACTTCCACCAAATGTTCTCTTCTTGGAATAAATTTCTAGATAGGGAGAGAGCAGCTTGGCTTGCAAGATTGAAGAGGAGGGGGATTATACCGAGTGATCCAAAAGTCCATGTCTTCTTATCGTGGCTTAATAGTTTAATGAAAAAAAAAACTCATCCCAAGAGGAATGGTTAATGTGTCACAGTGGTAAATCGCACTTTGTTTGATTCCAGCAGGGACTAGCTTTCCAGGCTGTTTTGGCTGTCAGACGGACAACGGACACTGCAGCATTTACCGGGATGAGAAGTGGAGAAATGCATCTACAAAAAAAAAAAAAAAAGATTAAATCAATTTTTTTTTTAAATTATGTTTAGCATAATTATTTTCATCCCCATTTCCATCAGTTGTGTACTTCCCTGGACTGGCATGTGGGTAGCAGAGGAAAGACAGCGGGTGTTAGGCAGTTCAATCAGAGAAGCAAAATGCTGCTACAACAACAGCATTTGGTGCCACAGAACTGTTATCACTGCTGACCTGTTAAACATCTGCTGCGTCCTTGGAATCACACATAATTTTCAGCTGAAAAATGTAAATCACAACCTGTTTTCACCACTAAATGTCAACTTTCTAAATAACGTATATCCGCCACGGCGTCATTACGCTTTATGCCGACACCACACTGATGCTGTCCGTCTTTAGCACATTTTTACAGCTTTTCGGTAGTAATTAGACATCAAGAATTATTAGAATATATACCCACAAGACAAAATGAAAATGTCGAGAATGCTGCAACTCATTAACGGTATTCTTCAGGGGGAACAAGCTTTGATTAGATTGTTCATTCCCTCAAGGCAAATCCAGTTGAACAAAGGCTTTCTGGTACGTCTATGAATCTGTGGATTTCACACTCGCATATTTTCCGCATTAAAACACATGGATACAGCTTGGTGTTTCTTTTGATGCACAATTACCGTGGTACCAACAATAGGATTTCATATCTTACTGCTTTAAATTTCATATAATAACTCTATCTGAGCCCTAGTTATGCTAAAAACGTTTTAACAGTATTTTGTTAAATGCAGTTTTTCTGTGATGTTGGAATTGATGGTCCTCTGTCAGGGATGCATTCTCGCTCAGAACATGTGACTTGGCAAACAAAATTGGAATCTGGTGAGATTGGAGAAGTACTAATGTTACATTCTGTTTACAGAGCAAAACTGGGATGCAGCAGATGACCAAACAAGGAGCCAATTATAAGAGACTGTTGTTTTGACAATGTAAATTAACAAATATAACTTCATAATTAGGAACTTGATGGATGCATAGCCAGTCAAAGATTAATAGCTCTGGGGTATTTTAGACAGTATAGGAATCAGCTCTACCCTGTGCAATTATGTTTAGAGTCATTGTTAATTGATGTCATGTGGAGGAAAAAAACAATATTGCAGATGCAAGGCACCACTGACAGATTTGATAAGAAATGCATCCCTCTCAGTGACGCCGTATTGTGACCTATTTAAAACTTTTCTGATATGTTGCATCAAGTCAACTTCAATGTCATCAGCAAAACTTTCACTTCTCCTCACCCCTTTCTTTTCAGGGCGGGTAATTCCATTTGGTGCAGTAAAAGCATATTGTTGAGGAACAATCTTCATCCTTCAGCCAGTGAGCAATGAGCAAAGTGATGAATACCTGGGCCATGAATACTAAACGATAGGTAATTAAAGGGTACCTGAGGAATATTACCTTGGCTGGAACACCTGAGGAGAGATCCGGGCTACTGTCCATTAGACTGGAGAGGGAGAAATGGAGGAAAAAGAGAAAGATTGAGTCAGAGAGCGAACTGGAAGGCATGAGTGATGGCTGTTCTCCAAATCAGTCATTTGGGCGGAGAATCTGACGTCTGATTAAGTCTGACCTAGATATCACAGACACGAAGTCATGGGCTCTTACATGCACTTCAGTGGAGAGTCAGACTTCAGGAGTTATGTGAGTTTGAAAAGATTCAGTTTGAATAAGGCTGTTGTCCAAGTTCAGGACCGTGTCTGCTGTCTGTCCAGGTAACATTATAATCATTTTGCTGTAGTAGAAACAAGGAATAAATAAGGATGTAAAGATTAACCAATGCTACTCAGCTATGTAGATATACTGTATCTAAGATCTGAATCGAAATCAGTATAAAATTTATCAAAATCTATACAAATGTCAAAAAAACAACCTTTTACAAGTAAATCATGCATCCTCTTTTTACTCCTGTGTCTCCTAGAAATGATGTTTATATTCTACTACAGGCTGAGAAATACAGTGCAGATACGTTTCTTTTTTATCAACATAATTAGGAAACATTATAATGAACATATTTTACCAGGTCATAAAATGTTCACTGATAACTAAATTTGTCTGCACTGCAACGCAGGACATATTTACTTTATGATTATTTAACATTGCTCTAACCTTAAATGAATGAATACTTTTGTTGCATAAACTTAAACATACACATGATTGTCTAAGTCCAGCTCTTTGTACGCCCACCATCAGTGGACATCATTCAGTGGATGTTTAAGTCACATGCTTCACGTCCTGATTTATTCAATAAGTCTGTCTCCATTTTTCTTTTATTGATACACCAACCTTTCCTCTTCTCAACTTTTTTCTTTTTCTTTTCAAATTTGCAGAGTACGAAATTAAGATGTTCATAAAAACATGTGGATTCTGTGTCGCTTTTGTATCAGACATGCCGATTTTAGCATAATATCTGTAACTCAGATCAAACCCACAAACGTATCAGTGACGGGTCTGCGATGACATCATGGAGCACTGGGGATAAACTTTTACTCCACTTGTCCTTAAGTTTCCTCTTGGTAATATTTTTCCTACCCAACCAATCCAAGAAAATGATACAAATCCAGCTTCATGAACAAAGTTGTCTACACTGTGCTACTAAAATTTGTGAGCTATATTGAGGCAGCCTGATGATTTGCAAGTGCAGCACACATTTCAAGTCAGATATGTTTTAATATAGGGCGCTGAGACCAGACCTCTCGTTTTATCACCCCCAAATTCTCCATGTCCGTGTGGCAGCACTGTCTGAAAAGTCCAGGTAACAAATCACAAAGAGCCTCTTGGGAGTATGCCCATTGACTTTTTGAGGCGTCTCACTGATGTAACCTTGGCATTAATGGGAGGTTTTCACATTCTCTATTCTTATGGGGCTCACCGTAATCTGTTATAGAGGTGGCTGAGTTTCCTCCTGGGCCTTCTGAAGTTTGAACCCGAGCAATAACCTTGCCTGTATGGGTTGGAAGGATGGAGCAGTCCATCCTTCTCACTATCCTCTCGATGTTTACTAAACCCTCTCCACCCTTCACAGAGCCCACATTTGCCAGCCCTCCAGAGAGCAACACACCAATTACTCCATGTGTATCTTGATTGAATAATAGGACTTTTAATTGTCTTGTCTTTCACAATTACGTCAAAGCCGTAACCTTTAATTAAGTGTCTGCCAATTATTTTATTCCCTTTTTTGTTTGAGTGGATGAAAGTAATTACTGTCACCTTGCAAAGTATGAGAAGTAATTAATCCTTTTGATTTTACCAAATCCCTTTTTTTTTGGTCATTAGTTGGCCTTTTAATCCTTGAAAGATTATGACGCCGGTTAATTATAGAAAATGGAAGTGTACCTACTTGTTGTTTGTGCAGCATCAGCTTTTTTTTTTTTCTCAAAACATGCTGCAATATTTGATTTTTCTGTCAGCCGCAGTCATGCAGCTGTCATAAAAGCACAGAGATACTGGAGACTTGTCCCATTTGCCAAGATGAAATCTCTAATGACAGCCACAGAAATATATGACATATTTGTCAAATTGAAGAGTAAACTAAAAGGGACACTCCACAGATTTTACACAGGACGTTTACTTATCAGGAGGAGCACTGCTCAGCCAGTAAAAACAGTTATATAATGTCTTCTGTGGCTCTGGAGGAGCTTCAGCAATGTCATCTCAGATTTGGCTGAATAACAAAGCTATAAACCGGAATAGTAGGGTTTCATTTAGGAGACAGCAGACTCTAATGATAGACACTTTCCATTTGCATTATGGGAAACGTAGGCTTCATTGTTTTTGGAGCCTGACCCACAGCAGGGCCTGATCTGAGTCTGACCATTTCTTTTTTACATTGTCCAAAGCTGGAGTGAGGTATTGCATAGTATCAAAGAAGTGCTGAATAAAATCATCCTCACTGAAGCAGAAACTGAATGTAGCAATGATACCGACGTATCTGGGCGCATAGACTGTATGCTGGACCGAATGCTGTGTGTGTCCTCTTTCAAAACCATTTATCAGACAAGGCCAGGTGGGTTGTGGACTCAGAATGTGGGCCATTGTTGTAGGCCATAGAAAACCTTGGATGTCTGGGGGATCCCACCATCCCACCCCCCCACACCC